>NW_008650347.1:0-283 GCF_000695815.1 Acanthisitta chloris
TTGGCTACCCCCACACTGCAACCCGGGCACCTGCATCCCAGATCCTTGCTGGGACGGCAGTAGAACTGAATAGTTGCTCTGACATGTCCTGGCAATGACTGAAGTGAAAAGGCTTTGGCAGACAAGTCCCCGATTGCCCCAGTTTTCTCAGACTCAAATAGGTTATTGTCCTTCATTCCTCTCTGATGCTAACAAGTTTCCTCTACAAAAATCCTTCCCTGTCGGGTGCTGGGGCACTGATTCTAGAACTTGCAAGACCACCAGAAAAGTGCTCTTCTGCTGA
>NW_008650347.1:299-17335 GCF_000695815.1 Acanthisitta chloris
ATATAGAAAAGGAGCAGGGCAACTGGAGAGTGGGAGGCCTGGGAACTGAGTGAAGTACACTGAGGGAACATGCCTTGGCCCACAGTGATGGAAAGGGATCATGGTTGCTGCAGAAGCAAGAATTATAATCACATTCATTATTCTACTAGTACCATTTGTAGGAGCTAAGGGGAACCACGGTCAGAAGTCCCTCAGAGAGTGGAAACACCACTGGTCTTGGCAGTGAGTAATTCTCCTGCCTCAGAAGTAAGGTAGTTGAATTATTCCATCAGCAGTGATTCCTACTCATAGTGGCAGCCACCAAAATATCTGCTTGTGAGGAACAGAAGGGCAGCAACCATCTACTCAAGGCAGTAGCCGCTGTGTAGCTGTCCAAACCCCTCTTGGGTATTGCCTCATCTTTCTGCAGGACTTTGTCTATGACACAGGACTGCTAATTCTTCCAATGTCAGGAGAGGACAGTGAGGAGAGGGGGATGCTCCACCTGAAACAAGCTGCAGAAAGGGACCAACCAAAGCTCCCACTCCCTAACTTTCCACTTTCACTTCTCTGGGCAGTGGTGTGCCTGGGACAGAACCAATCCCAGACTGCAGAGCAGTGAAGGAGCCACTGTCAGTCAGTCCAGTCACTGGCTGCCAAATGCTCCTTCCGTCTCGGCAAGGTGGCCGTGCGGCTCTCCTGAAGGAGAACGTTTAACCAGCTGTAGTGAAAAAGTGAGCTAATGTGTAAGTTTTATGGCCACCTTGCTTCCTCTATCCACCCATTCATATCTCCCCTACTGCAGTATTTTCAACACATTATCTCGCATATATGCCGGATTTATTGCACAGGCTTGTAAAGCCTTGAGCCTGTGTAGATAGCCATTTATGCTATCCTTTTCCTTTTCTATTCCCATATGTGAGTGATGTAACCTGAGGGGGGTGGTGAGGAAATTGCATACAGTACGCACGACTCTGTCATATTTACTGCTCGTGCTGTAGCTGCTGCCTCTGTCTCCAGTAGCCTTCACTGAACACTGTATCAGGGAGGAGGGGAGAAAGGGACAATATTGCTGTAGCTTTCTGATCTTTGTATTTCACATGATTGTTCCGTTGCTGCTGGCATGATCTGGAGTCAGAGAATATCTATATTGGTATCTGGCTGTTACACTAGTGGTGGCAAGTGGGCAGATATTTTCACTGAGTCATGGGATTCACATGGCGTTTGGTCCACACAGCCCATGCCAGTAACTACACCTGTCACCCCAGCGTGCCACTGTCTCTACTTGTTTCTACAAGCACTTACCATGTTTATGTCCATTCAGGTATTGGCATAAAACCCCACACTCCCAGGTCTGCATACAGCTATGCAATTTCTAATGATTTTTTTCTGATAGGGATCAAAATAATCTACAGCAGTCTTTTATTGCTACTTCTGCAGCCAGGCCAGAGAGGAAGTGAGCAGCGTGCTCTACTTGCTGGGTGAACCAAGGATGACCCCTGTGACTGCAGGAATGTGATAGATCCTCAGAGACTGCAGAAGATCTGCAGGAACCTGCAGAGAGGAGGAGACCCTTCCCAGTCCTGCCCAGCTAGTGACTAGTCTGCTTTCCAGGCAGCTGACAGGTAAGAGGAAATAACTCTGTACTAACAGCTCTGGGACAAATGCCAACTTCCCTCTGACACAGGAGGTTAAAGGTTATTTATGTGATTAACACAAAATCTAACTTAGAGCACTTCATGTTCACATGGCAGTTCAAGGAGTGCCAGGACTGACTTGAACACTGATGTGGCATTCGTAGGAGGAAAGAGCATAAGTGCCAGTATTATTTGAAACATAATTGTGTTTGGATCAAATACATTCCAAAGAGCACATTGAGACAACCAATGTTATCAGTATACTTAGTAACTTGAGCAAACCAGAATTGTTATAAGTTAATTCTAAAGTTTTTAGGGTTGGGTTGGTTTTGGCTGGGTTTTTTTTAAACTTTTAAAAGTTATATTTTGCTTAGTTACTTGGCATGTTGTTTATTGAAATGCTCTAATCTAAGCTAACCTTTTTCTTTCTCCTTACCCCCAATCCCTTAACTCTTTGATGAGATCTGTACTAGAAAAAGATGCAGGTAACTTCCCCTCAAAGCCCTGCTGGGCTTTGCAGGGCAAGAGTTTCAAAAACGATCAGACATAAAAGAGCCTAAACCCAGCAAAACCATATTGGTCCTGCGTTAGAAGCTGAATAGTGTATTATAACCACATACAAAATGAAATGGGAATGAGCATTCTGTAACTCAGTGATTAGTTGGGCACTTCTTACAAAGACTTTCTTCCAACAATTTTCTTTTTATTGTTAAATCAGAGCAGTCTACTCTCAATCTGCAAAGCCCTGGCAAAATCAGTCCACGGGGCAGCTATGTTCATCACCACTACCTTTCTTTGTGGAGATATCAAAAGACAGGATCGGAATTGCTTTAGCCTGTGTTAACTTCCATTTTGTCCTCATTTAAAGCAATGTCATATTATGGGGTAGTTCCAACACAAGAAGGCGACTGCTGCATAAAATGAGTTTTATTTTTAGTCAGAGACAGTGGCAGATGGTTCCCTCAGCGCCGCCGTCGGGCTGAAGATCTGGTGATGGGAGTTGTTCTGGTGGGAGTTTCTTCCTCTCTTAATTCTGCCAATAGCTCTAAAGAGAGTAAAATGTGTCAATAACCAGCACTCCATTGCCTTGAACACAGAAATCTACAGGCAACCCCCCTGCAGTGCTCTGCAGCCCCATAATCCTCCTGCCCATTACCAGAGGAATATCCCTGATGGGCAAAATCTATAGCCCTTCTCCCCTTTCCTCTTTGGAGCACACATGTACAATGCCTTACCATCCCCAGAGCTGTTCTCCTCGTCACTGGAGAAGGTAATGGTGGGTTTTTTGCGTGGAAGGCGCTTCCGGCCGCGCTTCTGGCTGCGGAGGCCACGCGGCCGGGGCGTGACAAAATCTTCATCCCTGTTGGCTGGGCTCAGGGGTTGGTGGTGCGAACCTGTCAAGGAAAAGTGGGGAGAAAAAGAGAAAGGTAGCAGCCACTCTGTCTGTAAGGGTGAGGAAAAGTCCCTAGGTGTCTCTGCTGGACTGCAAGACCAGGGGAAGGCTGCAGTCTCACAAAAGGAACATACTTCCTGGTGGTTTCCGCTTGGCTGGCTCTGGCATTGGAGTTTGACTACCTTCCGGGCATGTCTCTGTTGCATCCAGCCCTCGGTTATGGGAGGCAGACAGCTTCTGTGCCAGCTCCTCAGCCAGAGCCTGATGGAAATGTAAAATAGTGGCAGGGGTAAAAAAAAAAAGAAGATGAGGGGGAGAAGATGAGGAGAGAGAAGTATTACATCCAGAGCAGAATTGCCATCAATTAAATAAATAAATTGATAAACTGCTAGGGGTGAGGAGTAGCCTGCTTAAAATGGAGAACTGCAGGGCTTTTCAATCCCTTGTGCCCCAGCCTTACTTTAGTCTCAGGTTTGCTGCCTGCTCTGCAGAATCGAGCCAGCACAGTTTGGAAAGAGCTGTAGACAGCTGGGTATTGGAGCTTGTCTGCAAAGCAGTCAAAGTTGTCCTGCAGCTTGTGAAGGCCCCGTTCTGAGACTGGAAGCAGAGTAAGGCAGTGGGACAGATTCCGATACTGACATTCAGTTCTAGGAAAGACAAAGATTGCCATTAGCTCTTACAAAAAAGGGGTGTGTGAAGATGAGCACATCTCACTCAACTGCAAGTGCTTCCTGCAGGTGCTTCTGCCCTGCAGAACGAGATTCAGGTTGTTCTGTTACAGGTCAGTGACGGGGTACCATACCATACCACATACAACCACCACTGTATTCCAGAGACACCAACTTGGTATCTGTCAGAAAAATATGAAGGCTTCACTGCTAAATAACTCAGTCACTTTTTTTAAAACGTTTCAGAAGTTATTGCTGGCTAGGAGGAAAAGACAACTCAGTGAGGTCAGGACTCCTCTTGAAGGGCCTTATTTCAACCAAAGAATAAACCCCCCCCAGCTGCTCCCTTTTGCATGATTGAGATGATCTCAAACAGAAGCTGCATTTGATGTTCTCTCTCTTTGCTGAGCTATTACAGGCCAGTTACATAAAGAAGGTCGTATTCATTAAGACAGAAAGTCAACAAATAACAAACTGCTGTATCAAGGAAGGACTGCATTCAAATTCCAGCAAAAGTTACTGGAAAAAAAACTAACAGGAAAGAAAAACAAAAGCACAAACTAACATCCCTAATGTAGCTCACTGTGATGAAAAGGGAGGGGAAAAAAGCTAGGCTGAAGACCCTATTATTAATACATACAAAGCAGAGGACCTGAAGTCTGTCCTGCACATGCTCTCTCAGAAGGCTTTGCTCAAACCCAGACAGATGGAGAACAAAGCTGCAGTATCGAGGTGTTTCAGTCTTTAAAGCCTGAGGGATACCTGGCAAGTTGCTATGTTTAGAACTCCAGAAATGCTGAGAAGGGTGATGAGGGCTGCAAAATCTTTTCTGATAAGCTCCTGTTTTAACCCGAGTGAACCTTGCACTAGCATTACCACTAGTGTGCATCAAGCTGATCAACTTCGTGGTGCAGAAATATTTGGACACTTTATTAAAGGCTAGGCACAGCTTACACACAGATGGTTCTTTATGAATGTGAAGAGCTCACCAGTGCCTGGGAGGCAACTCTGGAGAAAGGGACCACTCTCCACTACAGATCAGGAAACTACATCCAAATATTTTGGGGAAATATGCAACTCCCTGAGGCAGCTGAGCAGGTCACTGTGTACAAATGGCCAAGATAAGCAGACACAGCTTAAATCTCAAGGGCAAAGCCACAATGATGGAGAAGGAAGACCACAAGAATGGGGGAAGGCAGGATGCACCAAAGTCAGGGAAAGATAAAGATATCACTGAAAGCATGTGACAGGGAGGCAGACAAAATTCTATTATCTTTCTTACTGGGAAGAAAAAAAGGAAAAAAGCAAAGTGTAGGCCTGGGTTGATGAAATTACAGCTTGGAGAGCAGGGGAAAAGAAGAAAGCCCCCCCAAAACCCAGAAAGCAGAATGGTATCTCAGATTCACGGGGTGTGTCCTGCACTGCATACTCTGTCATCAGCACAATAAGCAAAGCATACACATCTTACAGGCAGAGCAGAGCAAAAGCCTCAGTATATGGTAGCATATAAAAAACCCCCAAAACTAAAAAACCAAAACAAAGTCCCAGGCGTAGAGTTAGTACTGAGCAGCCCATGCACTCAGAACAAGGGCAGGCCTATATCAAGTTGATAGCTGAGATCACCCTAGACAGGACTGCTCGAGAGATCCCAACTTTTCAGTTGAACACACTGATTTCCTAGCTGAGCTGCAAGGGAATAGCCTGTGGAGAAGGACCACAAAGGCATGTAAAACTCACACGTGGGATGTCTCTCTGCTCAGCTGTAATGCAGATCTGAACTGTTGCAAAACCTTTTCTTTAAGAAAGGAGGGAAGAGGAGCCAGTCACTGCACAGTAGGATGAAAAGCCTTAATTTATACATATTTATTCATATATTTTTAGAAGGAAGACGGGTAAAAAACCAGAAAGGACCTAATCCAGGGTATGTCATCACTTGTCACTTTGTCACATGTTGAGTATGATAGGAACCTGTTACAACCATGACATACAAGCTAGTTTCTTCTAACAATTCCTAAGAAGCAGGTGTGCTTGTCAAAATAATTAAGATTACAACCCACCTGGCAGTCCGAAATCGCTGACAAAGTTTCTCCACCAAGCTCTCTGTCTGTTTGTCTTTTGTAATATATGAGAAGAGATGTCTGCAAGGGAAAAAAAAAAAGGCAAAGTTGAGAGCCTAGAGAGTAAACCCTGTTAAAGAATACATTCGGCACAGGTAGCTTGGTGTGGAGCTGCAGTGCAAGCTGCAGGTTGAGCTCTGGGTGTCGGGAGCACCAGGCAAGAGGCCGTGAACTGCTGACCCTTTGCATAACAAGAGGCAAGGGGACCTGTGGCCCAGCCAGGTGACCAGACACTGTGAGACACAGCAGGAGCCGACTACCCCCAGAGCTTCCTGCCCTTAGACTGTAAAGGTATAAAAGCCCAGGGGTTCAGGGCCCCTCCTCAGAGGTACCAGATTGAGCTGTTACTCCGTTACTTAGTTTGCACCATGATTAAATTATTTTAAGGATCTCTTCGCCTGAGACTCTGCAATGGGAAGCCTAGGCTCGAGCCAGTAAGGCAACTAGGTGTGACTGTGTGAGTGTGGAGTGTGTCGCTGCGAGGGGCTTTGCTGCCAGCTCAGGTGCGGTGAGACTGCCAGAGTGACTCCTGGATGGTCGGACAGGGATTTTCCTTAACAACCCCATTTTTAGTAGGAGGGACACTGAAAAGGTGGCAGGGCTGACTTGTGATGCCTTCCTTCCACCCAGGTTTAAGAGCATGCAACACCTCCAGACAGTATCACAGAACCACAAGTTGTGCTGGCAGAACAGCACATCTGGCAAACAGACCTTGAGAGGAGCCCTGGGGCATGCACTGTTTGTTTTTTTCCCCCTGTTCAAAATCACTCTTGTGACTTTTTCATGATTAATTTGCTCAAAGTATGTTGTTGTATTTTGGATCAATGCAAAAGTGAGCATTACTTTGCACTAAAATGGGAACAAAGCCTAAGAGAACTTAAATGCTAACCTGATCTCATTTTTTTTTCTTGGCTTCTTGAGAAACAGAGAGATCTGGACTTTAACACAGTTAAGTACTGCTGCATTTTGCACTATGTACTCTTAGAATTCACTGAATAACTTCTATTTATTAAGAAGGTCCTGCTGGCCTCCCTTTTTTCTTGTACCAGCATTTCTGTTAACTTAAGCTGAGTCAGGTTATCACTGACCTTGATAAAACTGCTCTAAGGCACACCCTGGTTCAGTGTTAGTTATGTCTACAACCACCACACCAAGCTTCTGTTCTAAGATACAGAACAGAAACAGCATTCCCAAGAGTCCTCCCTTTGCATTTGTTCCAGCATCAATTCATCTTTAACTTAAATGACCAGAACTGTGGCAGCACTCCAGGTAAGGTCTCACCAGCACCACCAACGCTTCCTTATACCAGAAATAACTTGACTGCTAAAGCAGGAAGTGGAATGCATCTCTAATTTTAGCCATAGCTTTACAGGACAGGTTAAACAATTTTTAAACATTCAATCTTATGCTTTGTTCTGCCAGCTTTCATCTTCAGTGTAACTCTCTCACCCTCCACAAATTAGTCCCTTAACAGTGATAGTGCTCCCACTACCCCTATCTTTTTTACACCTCCCTATTCTCCAGTTTGGCAAATATCCCTGGAGCATAAAGGTACTGCTCCATTCCTAGCCTGTGCTTTTGTCCACTGTGGTTTCCAAGTTAAACCAGATCCTCTCCACAAGGTAAGCATTTCATATAGTGCTACTTGGGGAAATAGTTCAGTTTCAACCACTCTTCCCTTTTTACCCCATTTAAAGGGTGTTGTATTAATTAATTTTAAAGAAGACCTGATCATCAGTTATCTTTATAGACTAATTTGATTCCTGTCTACTTTGTTAAATCAATACTGCCATTTCTCCACTCCAGTTCTCTGTGTCTTGTTGGAAGTCAGAAAAGCCCATTTGTAGCTTTCTTACCCACACTAACCACACTTTAATGTGAGTCCTACACCTACTCTCCAGGCCTGTGGTAACACTTCCAGCTTGACATTTACTATACATGATACTGAAAATTCCAAAATTATTTGGATTTATTCTACATGCTGCCTCTTGTCTCTCTGTGATGGTCTGCTTCCACTTCTGCCATTAACTACTACTGCTACATGTGCTGTTAGCAGCCACATGCTGTATTTCCCAGTATTTCCCATTACCCTCCTTACTGAGAGCCAAAGCAAAATATCCATCTACTTTTGCAGTCACAAATGATTTTCAGTCTCCATTTCAGCCTCACTAATAGACCTTTTCTGTGTCTTACAATTCCTACCTGTCCAAAATTCCATCCCTCTTCCTAAATGCACTGGATTCTCATAGACAGAAAGACTAGTTGAAAAAAATGACTGGAGATCTTACTGTTCTTCTCTTCAGCAACAGCAATACTTTTGTCCAACACTCCCCTTTGTAATCCATAGGGATTCAAGCAACTCAGAAAAACTCTCATGTGGTTAAGTTTCAGATAAGAGGAAAATTTCTATACTCTACCAATAACGACATTATGAGCAACCAATACCCTCAGACTGAAATATCCCAGTATGCCTCTATACTACAGAGTAAGCCTTTCTTGAAAAAACCAAACAGCACCACAAAAGAACCACCCCAAACCCAAACCTGTTACTATAATTACAGCTTTACTAAAGTTGCCTATAAAAATCCAGTAGGCCACAAAAATGACAAGGGCAGCAGAGTCTTTAAAATCTGTTGTGTTCTCCTAATGTTGTGTATCCACGTTCCCATGCGTAAAACCAACAATTTTCCTTTTCTAGAGGGAAAGTAATGTTTCATGAGTTAGTGGTAACTCTTTGTGGAGTTTTCCCTCACCCACAGCTATGAGCTTTAGAATAGATTCCCCTCAGCACAACTCCATTGCAAATATAGATTGAAAAAGTCAGATCAAAAACAACTGAAAAAGCATTTTGTATATATCAGTGTAGTGCCTGGATCTGGCACCCTCTTTGCGTAAACATAGTCCTAGTCAGAAGATATTTAACCTCAGAATACCTCATAATAGTGTGGAAGGATTCCTCCTCTACGTTGCAGTTAGGATCCGAGAGATGACTGATGATGTCTGGAAGCAGGTTATAGATGGCATTGCCCTGTGCAGAATGCAAGTTTCTACATGAGATACAGAATTATAAAGGACAACATGAGTCAAGCCAAATAAGCTTCCCACCTAAAATTATCTCTTTTCTCCCCATCCCAAATCCACCGACTGGATACATCAGCTTTTTGAAATGAGCTGGACACAGTCAGCCAAAACTATCCAGGACTACTAGGCTGAAGCTAAGGGGGGAAAAAAACAGCCAACCAGCAAGATAACAACAACTGCAACCCAGCTCTGCTCTTTGGCAGACTTGGATGCAGTTTCTTTGCTTTCCAACCTTGTCATAACCCAACCAAAAAAAGCTTCCTGGTAAAGGAAACAGCATTTCAGCTCAAGGAACTGCTTCCCATCTTGCCAGGAATGCTGCAATCCAGATTCCCTTTCCCACAGCTTTTACATGGTTTTGTCATGCACCCTGCAGAGAAAGGAAGTCAACAGAGTCATACTCTGCTTTAACACAGCAAACCAAGCCAGAAAAGCCCTAGTGTCATTGCAGCTTCTCAAGGCAGTAAGTCTCAAACTCTGATGGGCCTGCATGAGGCTACACATTGAATGAACGGTGTACAGGGGGTAACACTGCTAGTGTTCTTACTGCTTGGGCTGTAACTTCTTCAATTTAAGTATCTCAATGTCACACAGCCAAGTACAACTTGAGAAGATTTCAGAGAAGGTGCACTGCCTGAGCCATAAGGTCAGGGAACTCTGCTGGAAAGCCTAAAGATAGGCTGTAGAAAACCATTCCCAGTCCTGTGCTAGGCATACACAAGAAATGAAAGGAACAAGGCACTGGTTTGGAACTTTCCTTTCCATGTGAATGGACAAGATCAAATTCAGCAATATCAGGCAGGGCTGAAGTAAAACTTGTATTGCATAATTTCCTTTAGCTACCCTCATTTACGCAACACAGAGGAATGAACAGCTGGTCGACACCACTAACACACCTTCTCTAAGACTCAACTCTTAATGTCATTGATCCAGCCTCCAGCAGCCCTTCCCTGCTCCTGTGAACTAAGGTCCCTAAGCATCCACTTGCCTTGCTGGAGAGTCCATCAAAGAAGTTCTGAGCCACTCCCACAATCGCCTCCTCCGGGTCTGTGAGCAGAGTTGCCATTTCACTCACTTGGCCCTTCACCTTTACCATGTCTTTGAGGATGAGGTGGGTCATCACCAGTCCAGCTGTCTGCCTCACACTTGGGCAGGGGTCCCGCAACCTGGCAGAAGCACACAGTTACTGCAGAAAGCAGCAGAGAGAGCGTCTCTGAGTTACTGATACTCATGACAGCCTATTCCACAGCCCAGGGCTGTTGTCTCCCTACACAGACATCTTCAGATTTGGTTTCCTGGGTCATTCTTGCCTTCTGGAGGCCCAGTGTCACCCTTCCACAGAGTTTTCATCACCTGTCCTGTCCCAGCAATGAGCGTAACACTACCTGGCATAGAGATGTAATGTCCAAGGCTCTACCAGGTTGGGGAAGCGGGTGGCCAGATCTCCTGCTGCAATAATGAGGTTGGATCTTACACCAGGCAGAGGGGACTTCTCCATCATAGTGAACAGCAGACGCAAGTGGGCATCACAGAACTCAGAGCTGGCAAGGTAAGGTAGAGGAAAGAAGGCTTAGATACCAAAATCCCATCTCTCAGAGAGCAAAAAAAAAAAAGTTAAAAAAACAATCTATGAGTGCTCTTCTGTGTTTGTTCTCTCTGTGGGAAAGGAGTTGCAACATTTGCTTGTGCTTTAGTACTAGGAAGGCTGGGAAAAGAACTCTGGCACAGCTCAGCAGTACCTGATCATGCAGACTTTGCCAAGAGTTAGGGCTGCAGCAGCTGACAGTGCCGAATCACTGTAGAGTCCAGGGTTGTTGCAGATCTTGAGCAGCAGTGGAACAAAGGCAGAGAACAGGTGCTTCCCTGGGGGGGGGAAGACAGCAAATATGAGAACACTGTTTGTACATCCTGATGTAAAAACAATTACTCAATTTATCCCAGAACTCCTGCAAACTACAGACACAGGTTGACTCACTTTCACCACTGAAAAACCACCCACAGAGAGGCAGAGCAAAGAAACAGACAGCCTACATGGAAACTGACACCAGGCAAAAAATGATTGTTTCCTTGTGAAAGAAACAGCCTTCCTCCTTCTGGATCTATTGGCCCCTGTACCTGTTCTTTCACACAGGCAGACAGAGCTAGTGCTCCTCGGTGGCAGCCACACTTACCATCTAGGAGTTCTGTCTCACAAATGCTTCGGATGAGCTCAGCCTCAGTGTCATCAGCTGTGACTCCCACGAGGCCCAGCTCCTCCTCCATAGTGCTCTCATTTTCTGTGTTTTGCGCAGAAGACTAAAAAAAGATGTCAGGAAATAGCAACCCCTATCTTCACAAAGTTCCCTTCTTTCAGGTGTGAGGTGTATGCACGTTACCAGCCGTACAACCAGAGCTGAGACTAACAGACTGATGGAGAGTTTTATAACCCACTTTTCCCTGAGAAGTGAATGAAGCTGTGAAGGGTAGTCCAGGATTTGCCAGAACACCAATCACAGAATGACAGAATGAGTGAGTTTGTAAGGGACCACAGTGGGTCATCTGGTCCAAGCTCCCTGCTCAAGCAGGGCCATCCTAGAGCACATGGCACAGGATTACATCCAGATGGTTCTTGAATATCTCCAATGAGGGAGACTCCATGACCTCTAGGCAATCTGTTCCAGTGCTTGGTCACCTACAGAGTAAAGCAGTTCTTCATATTCAGGTGAAACTGTGCATCAGTTTCTGCCCATTGCCTCTTGTTCTATTGCTTGGCAGCACCAAGAAGAGCCTAGATCCATCCTCTTGACACCCTCCTTTCAGATAACTATACATACTGATGAAGTCCTGTCTCAGTCATCACCTCTTGAGGCTGAACAGGCCCAACTCCTTCAGACTTTCCTCGTAAGAGAGATGCTCCAGTCCCTTAAACATCTTTGCTGCCCTCCATGGGACCCACTCCAGAAGCTCCATGTCCCTCTTGTACTAAGGAGCCCAGAACGAAAAGAAACCTCAAGCTACTGAAGCTGCTGAGACAGACCTAGGACACAACTGGCATCAATGCACAACCACTCCAGACATGTCCCTCTTGTACTAAGGAGCCCAGAACGAAAAGAAACCTCAAGCTACTGAAGCTGCTGAGACAGACCTAGGACACAACTGGCATCAATGCACAAGTCTGGCACAACATAATGGACACAAAAATCCTAAAAGCAAGAAGTTCAGAGTGGCCTTTGAATTGCTGGTCATGTGAGCAAGATTATGAAACTTTATAGCAAGGCAAAAGCAACACAAGGGAAGAGAAGAGACGAAAAGAAACCTCAAGCTACTGAAGCTGCTGAGACAGACCTAGGACACAACTGGCATCAATGCACAAGTCTGGCACAACATAATGGACACAAAAATCCTAAAAGCAAGAAGTTCAGAGTGGCCTTTGAATTGCTGGTCATGTGAGCAAGATTATGAAACTTTATAGCAAGGCAAAAGCAACACAAGGGAAGAGAAGAGACACGGGCGTTGCAATAGGACCAAATCTGTATCCAACTGCTGCTTCTTGGAAAATCTCATAATAACCTTCTCCTGTGTGAAAAATGGTATTCACACTGATAAGCAGGTGAACGAGGAACTGAACTACAGAGTTCTCTGGACATAGCAGAGTAGGCATCTAATAGAGACAAGATGGATACCTAGGGATGCACACTTTTCTTTATTCCTACCCCAAAAAGTCAGCCTCATTACACTCTGGAAAACGTTCTGAGGTAGACCTAACCAAACAGACATTTTTATCATAGATCCCATTAAGAAGGCTACTATTAAACCTTTATCATTACTACCTAAGAGAGAATAGGACTCTCAAATCTCTGGATCAGGGTTCTAGAAACCATTTTACAAAACTCGGGGCACAATGGGTGTTCTTCACCACTAGCAGCAATTGCAAAAGACTGCACTGGTTAAGAAAGGAGGTAGTGAGTGAAAGGAAAATGTTTGCCTGAAGGACGAAGATAAGCATAGCTGGGACATCACCCTTCACTTCCTCCCCTCTGCCTCTTTGAAACCCAATACTACTGTGAGAGTTTTACTGAATAGGGTCAGTCAAGGACCTCAGCTCCCCCTGTCAATCCTGACCAACACATACCCATTTCTACTCCCAAGGTACACATTACCCTGGACCTTGTGCACCCCCAGGAGTGCATTCTCCAAAAGTCTGCTGTAGCTGAGACACCAGAAGAGCTGCCCATAGGAAAAAACCCTTGGTTCTCACCTGGGTTCTCTGCTTCTTTGTCCTGCTCTCAGAACGCCTCTGAGTCTTCTCCTCTCTGAGTCTTCGGCGTCTGCGTAGCTCTGTACTCACTGACACTTCCAAATACGCCACCTGCTGCAGTGCCACCTGTCCCACAAGGGACACCAGGTGCATCAGCAGAAATGCAGGGAGACTGCCAGCACCATCAGAGACTCTGCTGGGAGAATCCCCTCGATCTAAAGGAAAACATTACTACAGTTCAGTGTTGAACTAGACCTCAGCCCACATCAGTTACTAACAAGTCTCACTGTATAATCCATCTCCATGTTCCACAGACTCCTTCACAGCACTCACAACCTTCCATGCCAACACCTCCACTAGCCTGTCCACTTCATTCTCCAGCAGTTACTCTAAGCCACCCAGCTGCAGCACTGGAAACCATAGGCACAGATTTCCTTCAGCAGTTTTTTCCTCACCAGCTTCCTGCCCATCAGCCTCCTGCAGCTTCTCCAGAGCTTGCTGACTGCACACATGCAGAATGTGAGCACATATCTCCTCTGCCCCTTCTGCTAGCTGGTAGATGAGCATTACTGCTGCCTCCATGAAGGGGATCCAGTGACTACTTGGCTGGGCAAAGCCTGATGAGAAAAGGGAGCATCAACAACACATACCAGCAACAGCACAGGCTGTCTCGCAGCCCAACCTCATCTCCTCCAAACCTACTGCCAACTTGAGCTCACCTTTACTCACGGTCTCGCTCAGGCAACTAAAGAGCATGTGGTTCTGCGGCAGTCGAAAAGGTGCACTGTTCTCCTGCAGTGCTGGCTGCAGAGAGAACAGATGAACAGATGAGAACTCACATAAGAAGAGCACACGAGATCCCTCCCCCCATGCCCTTCCCAGTACCTAACCTAGCTGTGTGCACAATGCTAACCAACCCCATGCTAGCATTGTCCTGTGGCAGGGACATCCAGTACTGCTCTGCAACTAAACATGTCGCAGAGACATTACTGTGAGTTTTGAAGGCATGGTGGCAGTACTGGGTGGATTTAAAGCTTGGCCAAATGATGATCCTAGGCCAACCCACACAGTTTCACTATCTCACCTTAAATCAAAGTAGCTCTTTTGAAATACCAGATTCTTTTAAAATCCGATATTATTTACTCATTCTCCACAATGAATGAAGTGGAAAATGTTTAGAGCATCTTTAGAGTCATCAACAGTAAGTCAGCTAGACACCCTTGCCTAGGGGTACTCCAGAACCATAAGGTGTTGTTTAAAAGCAAAATACCATCACTAGGAATAAGAGAGGATAGGTCTGGATCCAAGACCACTTCAGACTGTTGCATATACTCTGTATCAGCCCTACCACATTTTAGGTTGGGAATAATATAACCTAGAGAACTACTAAACCAACTGACAATACCCAAGATGTCCCAGTACATCTGTGTCTGCTTGATGAAGATGTACTTGACCAAACCAGAGGATTTACTTGAGGATTTACCAGCTTTCAGTGGCTGGAAAGAAAAACTCTCAACTCACTACAATCCTGCCCTCCGTACAGGTACCTCTGGCTGTGT
The DNA here is from genome assembly GCF_000695815.1 of Acanthisitta chloris. Lineage (NCBI taxonomy): Eukaryota > Metazoa > Chordata > Aves > Passeriformes > Acanthisittidae > Acanthisitta > Acanthisitta chloris. The sequence continues at coordinate 14,971 of NW_008650347.1, forward strand.
GTGTGTGTGTATAGCTACTACAGTCAGTCAAGTATCTTCAGATCAGTCCCTTCTCACATACCAACTTAACTGCAGAATTAAGTCAACCTAAAATGGAATTACAACCATCTTCAAAATATTTAATGTTGTGATACATATTAATTCATGAAGTTCCTGCAACAACATCCCCAGTGGAAGGGGCAAACACAGGATGATGGTGCTGTGTGAAGGAAGGCTGGTTTTATGATAGACTCCTGAGCCAAAACGCCCTAAATGCTTGAGTCAAAAAGACAAGTTTTTTTTCCCAAGTGCATAAAAAAACCCCCCAAACTATCAATTGTTTCTCAGGCCCAAGTGCATAAAAAACCCCCCCAAACTATCAATTGTTTCTCAGGCAAAGGAGCCATCAACCATCATGTTGTTCTAAGTATAACATGGGCAGGTTTGAAAACCTTTCATGTTTTATATTCTGCTGTACAGCTGACGACTCCCGAGTATCAATTAATAGGGAGGGCAAAAGAATCACAACACCAGAAAACATCAGTAGAGGAAAGGGCTTCACGGTTGAGAAAACATAAATCAGTTTAGAACTGGGAGTCTGAAGAAGAGAATTGAAAGGAAAACATATTTTCTTGTGCACTGAACTCTTTACTAATTGAATTCAGCCTGTTGCCTAATGAAAATTCTTTCATTACATGTTCACTGATGTGTGCTAAGCTTTCCAGACAGTGCTGCTGAATGGTCTCAACCTACTGAATTTCAAAATCTGTAAAAATTTAATTACTTCTCTCTCTCCTCAATACAAACCATTTTCCTCCCTTCTTTGTTTCTGGATGACCTCAAGAACAAGTCTTACCTTAGGGTTACTGGAAAGTTTGGAGATAACATTGCACACTTCCTGAGCCAGCTGATAGTCTTCACAGGCCTTCTCAGACAGCCCTACTGTCACCAAGATGTCCAGGTTGCTGCCTATGATCTCTGGCTTCCCTCTGTGGAATGGAAGGGAGGGGGTATTACATGAGCTGCTGCTGAAAGTTTACAGAAGCATGGATAATCAAGAGAAATACTCCTTGTGCTTTGTGGAAGGCAGTGGTTTGAATAAAAGGGAAAAAAATAAAGCCCATCCAATGACTCAAGATACAGCTATAGAAGCAGCAATATTCCACAGAAGCCAATATAATCCACACTCCACTAAGAGATGAGGTTCTCCGAAGTGATCAACACTGGGCACAACCTCTTTGTAAAGAAAGAAGATTCTTGACTCTTCTTTCTTATCAGAAAGGTGCAAAACTTATAATGGTAAGGCAAAAAATGTTGCACAATAGAAGAGTCCAGGTTCTCAGGACTGATGACGTGCTATTTCCTTCCCTACCATGAGAAACAAAACATCACATCATTAAAAAGAACCCAAACCAAAACCTACACCCACCCATTCCCCTTCCTGCCTGTCAAAGAACTTCAGAATCATCATTATGCAGGCCTATTTTTGATTGATGAGGGACTGAAGTAGGAAGAGTGAGAAGAAATCAGCAGGTAAGTTGAATGCTAAAGGAATACTGGGCTGAGAAACTGTGGAAATGAATACCGCGTAGCGCAGATGCAGTCTTTTTGCCCCCAGAAAGTGAAACAGATTCATTTTTGTTCATGCTAAAAGCTCCAGATATCTCTACTCAGCAGCTTCTCAGTTCTTATCCAAACACAGACAAAACTACAGAGCTCTGACACAGTAAACTCTGAGAAGGGATGGACATTCAGAACACAAGGAAAATAATGTCATCATACTCATTCAGAGACTGTGCCAGTGGGACCCAGCACAACCGTCTTTAGTTCTAGGCATCGCTACCTCATGATATGGTTACTATTTTTGAAGCTACGGAACAAAAGAGTCAGCTGATGCAGCACCCACAGATTTTCAATAAAAATCGACTCTCTCTACATCCTCTCCCTCAGAGGATCAGACCTGGCCTCAGGCTCACCGTGCCATCATCCCTAGCAGCACCACAGCAGCACGTCGTTCTAGTGCTGAGCATGAAGATTTTTCCGTGAATCGCTCCCAAAGCAGCTGGATCACAGCAGGCTTTATTTCGTCTTTCTGCACAAACGCTGAGATCTGGAAAAGAAATGCTACTAAACAAGTAGGGAGAGGCAGAGGACAGTACCTGCAGTGACTACCATTTTATTATAACAGGCATCTAGGTTCACAAATACAATCCAAGCCCAGGCAAGGCAGATACTCACTATTTCTTCTAAGCACTGTATCGTTCCTAGTGATGCATCCACCATGACGAGAGAAAGAGAATGCACCAGGATCTGGGCATTGGCCCTTTGAAAATAATAATAGTAAATAATAATAAAAACATACCTTTATTTTAACATAAAATGCAAA
>NW_008650348.1:0-3323 GCF_000695815.1 Acanthisitta chloris
TAAAGGCTACAGGTAATTGGGAGAGGTTAGAGTTGTAATTAACCTGGTATATGTGAGAGCCAGAGCCTCTCTCCTTCACCTGAGCTCTGTTCCCTTACACACGCAATTCAGGGTAGAGTAATTCTGCAAATGATTCCCTGAAAAAGCAGGACCAAGAACTGCTATTCCGAGAAAAGTTCCATTATGATGGTCTGTCCTGCCATGGCTGCAGGGAGAGGACTAGAGGGAATGGCCTTGAGCTGAGCCAGGGCAGAGTCAGATCGGATGTGAGGGGAAATGTTTTCCCTGTGAGGGTGTTCAGGCACTGGGATATTGCCCAGGGAGGTGGTGGAGTCACCATCCCTGGAAGTGTTGAAGAGACATCTGGATCTAGGACTGGAGGATCTGGTTTAGTGTTTAGTGGTTCTAGCAGTGACAGGTTAATGGTTGGACTCAATGATCTTAGAGGTCTCCTCTGTCCTTGATGGTTCTGTGACTCCATAACACAGAAGGAAGTCAAGACACACCTCTCCACACTAATTCAGGTAAGGCTCCACTGGAAGGAATTCTTAAAGCCAATCAGACCAGACACTCCAAGCACAAAGAAGAAGAGGAGGTCTAATACACTTTTATCTTAACCATTGCCCTTCTGTGACAGAGTTCAGTCTGTCTGTTCATATCTAGTTAAAATATGAAAGAGAATCAAATCCTGTTGCTTCAAAGGCAGAGTGAGCTTGATACTGCCTGATATGTCAAGCCAGAAGAGCTGACATGCAAATTAGGATCCAAAACATTCACTCTTTTATGCTCAGCCAGGTGCAGGCAAGATCAAAGGTACTCTAAAACCTTTGAATTTATTGAAGGGAAATTGGGAAATTTATCCAGAGCATAGAGAAGGGCCTGAGTAGAGACATGGGCAAAAATGCAAATGACCCAGTGATAAAACAAATCCAGACACCTTTTTCCTCCCCCAAATGATATTTCTTAACCAGCATTGCATTAGTGAAATTCTGAAGTGTTTTTGATTGACATCTTTGATATGGTGATGAGGTGTCTCACAACTCACCTTCAGAATTATTCAGAGTATGAAGGACTGGGATAGGAGGGTCTCTGGATAACATAGGCCATAGGCTCTGTTTTGTCCGATACTAGGTCTGAAAGTTGCCTAAAAGACTGTGTTTTAAAATTCATTGCTCTCCAAGAGAAAGACCCAGGGAAGTCAGATAAAAGTCTTAATGTTATAGGCTATCCAAATTTTTAACCACCTCCTCAGCTGTTGTGGACCTAGGATAGGTATATTGAATAGGGATATTTTGTTTACTGTTTCCTCTAAACTACCAAGATTTTCAGCCTTGTAGTAAACTTTGTCTTGTGCAATCCATTTCTATCATACTCATGTACTTTGGATTTACAAGCAGAACAGTTTCAGAACTGAGAGAGCACAAGGTTAGACCATTAAGTCTTGAAACATTTGATGCTAAAGCCTGGTATCTCCAACGTAGTATTAGCCAAAAAAAAGGAACAGACAAAAAAGTGCTTTCTCTTCAGCATCTTAGAATCATAGAAGCATCAAGGCTGGAGGAGACCTCTGACATCATCCAGTCCAACCATTAACATGTCACTGCTGGAACCCCTAAACCAGATCCTCCAGTGTCAGATCCAGATCCAGATCCAAACCCTAAACCAGATCCTCCAGGGATGGTGACTCCACCTGATTGCTCCAGGTCTCTCTGCAGAGCTTTCCTACCCCCAGGCAGATCCACACTCCCACTCAAGTGAGTGTCCTCTGCTAATTCACTGAGGGTGCTCAATCCCCACATCCAGATCATCAATAAAGATGCTAACCAAGTCTGGCCCCAACACTGAGCCCTGAGGAACATCACTAGTGACAGCCCCAACTGGATTTAGCTCCATTCACCACAACTTTCTGGGCCATCAGCCATTTTTTCACCCATGCAAGACTCCACCCAGCCAAGCCATGAGCAGCCAGTTTTTCTAGGAGTTTGCTGTGGGAGACAGTGTAAAATGCCTTACTAAAAGCCTTGGTGCCTCTACAGGGCTGTTCTCATGCTGTTACACCCACGGCCTTACCCCAGCAAACCTGCAGCAATGGTGGTGACATGTTCTCCTGGGGGGCAGCCAGCACTGGCCACGAGTGACTCCTTCATGCTCCTCTCTCCCACCCCTCAGCTATAGTAACTGTCTGACCTGAGGAGACCCATGAGGACACACGAAGCTTACCAGGCAGTCAGCACACAGCAGACCATGTGTGCCCTAATCAGCTCTGACAACATCATAGGCACCAAAAACCTGGCCAGAAACAACCAACACGACCAACTGGGCCTACGGCAGGTCCTGAGGTCACCTGGGGCATCACTGCAGGGCAGCAGGATGGTGAGCAGGACCAGCTGGCCAAAGGAGGATGCTCATCAGAGGATCTGCCATCCTTCCTCTTCTCAGCTGGCCACTGGGAACTACTTTTCTCTCTCCTCCACTCTCCCCTGCCCAAACAGTAACATTCAGCATGAGAGCTTCTGCCAGCCACCAGCTGTGAATAATCACCCCTGACAACTGCACTTTGTGCAGGTGAACCTGTGTCAGCATCCTCTGTGCAACAACCACAAGCTGTGTCAGTTTAAGGGCTTTTTAGGTCAACATTCCTTGATTACAATACATGTAATGATATATTGATGCCTTAATTATTGAGACTCAAAGTTATTGCTTTCAAACCTTTCATAATGTGCTCTTTTTTTTCCACTCCTGCACCCCTACATAAATGCATCTCTACCCTCACAGTCATGTCTAATGGATTTCTGATTTTGGCACAGGTGAAAATATTGTCTTCACTTAGCAGCAGGAACATGGAGTTCCCTGTCTTCAGTTATTATGAGAAGAGAAGGTTGTGTGGAGACCTCAGAGCACCTTTCAGGACCTGAAGGGACTCAGGGAATCTGCAGGGGGACTCTGTGTTAGGAGCTGCAGGGACAGGACAAGGGGAAATGGGGACAAATTGAAGGAAGGAAATTTAGGTTAGATCTTGGGAAACAGTTTATCCTGTGAGGGTGGTGAGACACTGGCACAGGTTGCCCAGGGAGGCTGTGGCTGCCCCAACCCTGGCAGTATTCACAGCCAGGTTGGATGAAGCCTTGAGCAACCTGCTCTGGTGGGAGGTGTCCCTGCCCAGGGCAGGCGGTTGGGACTGGATGATCTGTAAGGTCCATCCCAACCCCTAAAACTCTGTGATTCTATGATCATGGAAGAGATATGTGTATGGAACATATAAAAACTGTGATTTCCTGGGTTATTTGCCTGGCTGATATTAGAAGACCAAGTCAATCTTGTTG
>NW_008650348.1:3355-7659 GCF_000695815.1 Acanthisitta chloris
CCTAAGGGTTATAAACCTGCAGGGTAAGTATAGGTTAAATCCATTTTCAAAGTAACTTCATGTTGTCAGCACTGATATTTCTATTTACTTCAGAAGCCAATCCATATTTAGAGCACTGGAAGTTGATTTAACACCAGTTTCATTGGATATAGCCATAACAGGGTATTGCTGTAGAGTCTTGGACTGAGGCATTTTTGTGTGATCTGCTCTATTAATGGAGAATCTGCTTTTTATAGAGAATATTTATATTGTTGTTATAAGAAAGTGAAAGCTGAGCCATTGTGAAGGCTGAGATCAACCATGTTTCAGATGGAGAAGCTTAGAGAAAAGTTTCTATTTGAAATGTTATGAAATAGAATCACAAAATCATAGAATTTAAGGGTTGGAATGGACCTTAGAGATCATCTAGTCCCAACCCCCTGCCCTGGGCAGGGACACCTCCTCACTAGATCAGGTTGCTCAAGGCTTCATCCAACCTGTCTTTGAACACTGCCAGGGCTGGGACTTCTACTACCTCCCTGGGCAACCTGTGCCAGTGTCTCACCACCTTCACAGTAAAAAACGTTTTCCTAATATCTAACCTAAATTTCCCCTCTTTCAATTTGCACCCATTGCCCCTGAGTTTTGACTTTGATTTCCTGCTTAAAAGAATGCTGAGGAGAAATTTCAGTAAAAAAATAATGGTAAGCTTTAAATAAAAATTCATTAATGTGGATAAACATTCAGCTGCTTGATGTATGCATAACAGGTGTGATTTACCTCTTCAGTTCAGTATATTAGAACATGAGATTAAAGGGCTGAAGTGGATTCCAAACAAGCCTTCCTTACCTTCCTGCATAGATTGGTGCTTCAAGAAAATACCTTTGCATGTGCTGTACTCAATAGAGATACCTTCAGAAATTGGGGCCAAAAGAAGATTATGCAGGGTATGACTGACTGAAAATAAAGTGAGGGACTAAGAAAAAAGATCTGCAGGAAAGGTGCTCACTCCTGTCTTCTACTGGATGCTGGGGACTTTCTCATCCCTCTGGGAGTGTGAGTTAGACCTTCAATTCTGCATGCACCTGCTGTTGCCAGGGAAATAATTAATGTTGATGTACTAGTTGTAATTACAGCAAGTGAGGTATGATCTGTGCAGTTAGCAAGGGGAAAGACCAGTGAAATGCTAAGTCGGGAGAAGCTTCTCAGTGCTCATAGGAAATTTAATATGCTTTGTTAAATTAATAGGCTTCTGCATAACAATCAATTTACAGTTTAAAGGGCAGAGGAGGTGGATGTAAAAATCATTAAGCATTCATTTCAGTGACCCACTCGATATTCTTAGAAGAAATCACTAGCATAATGTTTACAGAGTAAATTGGGCAATTCTCTATCCACGGAGTGCTCCACCCAGCAAATCCATGTCTCTCCAATTTAGAGATAAGGATGTTGTGTGGGACAGTGTCAAATGCCTTGCATAAATCAGGGCAGATGATATAAAGTTGGTCATACTAATTGAAAAGACTTGAAATCTAATACAATGGCAAAGGCAATAAAATTAATAAATCATTTTACTTTAACACAGTAAAATAATTAAAGCATATTTTGTTCTGTCCATCACAGCTGATACACTGCCTGGCAGGAATAACACTCTGTAGACATCTGTGGCTGCAAAAAAACCCTAGGAATTGTGAAATCTGTGCCAAAATGGAGAAACTACTGGAGCCTGCTAATACATTTTATGTAATAGTGACAAGTGACAATCTGGCCATGGATCATCTAGTCCCAACCCCCTATGCCAGGATCATCATGGGCAATTCAAATAACAAAATAATTGACATGTAGAAAAATACATTGTTATTTTTACAGGGAGAATCTGACAAAAGGATTCCTCCCTGAGCTTGTATCTTCAGTGATATTTTATGGTTCAGGTTTTTTTGTTTTTCTCACGCATGCACACAACTGTTGTTCATAACATGAACATTTCAGACCTTTAAACAAAACTCACCTAGGTTATTCAGCACAGAAGCCTGAGAATTCATGTGAGAAGATGGATAGTTCCAGTGATGTTTAATGCTGAGACACTTATGCTGTGGGTCAGCATGCAGGTCAAAACAAAGGCTTGGGAAAAACATAAGGCTCCTGCTGTGCCTTTTGATTTCTGAGAAATTAAATTGTTTTTAATCAATCAGACGGTTTTATGTATGGAAAAGGTTAACCCTCCTCAATGCAGAGATTGAGGAAGGAAACCATAAATCTTGTGATGGAGAAGCTGATAATGGTATAAAATGATATATTCTCCAAGTACTTTGCAGATCTCAAGGCAAACACCAGGACACAGTATTTTATAAAAGGGACTTAAAATTTTCCTGTCTTTCCTGTCTGATTCTCCAACTGGAAGCCAAGGATATTTTGCAGCCAGAAAGTCTTTGCCTGCAGGGGAACATAAAATTCTGAATCTGGTTTTTTTCATGAAAAGGCTGTGTAAAAACATATCCTTGCTCAAATTTCTGAAACTAAGTGGAAGGGGAATATTGTAGCCATGTACATTTGTTTTGTCCTGATCACATCATGAACAGAATGTTGCAGCAGAAGCATACACATGGCAGATTGACCAGCTCTACACCAGGGTCACATCAAGGAAGTTTGCTGCCAGGAGTAATCAACCAACATGATCAGTGGCTGAGAACAACTACATGAGGGTCAGTAAGGCTCAGTGCTGGTCCTGCCCTGGGGACACAACAGCCCATGCAGCTCCAGGCTGGGGGAGGAGTGGGGACAGAGGTGTTGGGCACAAAGGGCCTTGTCTGTGCTGGTGGCACAGCTCAGTGGGAGCCAAGAGTGTGCACAGGTGGCCAAGGAGGCCAAGGGCATCTTGTCCTGGCTCCAGCAGAGTGTGGCAGCAGGACTAGGGCAGTGCTCATCCCCCTGCACTGGGCACTGGGGAGGTCCCAGCTCAGTGCTGTGCTCAGCTTTGGGCACTCACTGCCCAAAAGCCATTGAGGCACTGGAGCAAGTCCAGCTGATAGAAGGATATAATAATGGATTACTTGCAACAGGGAGCACAGTAATCCATTGTCAAACTGCAATGGGAAAATAATGTGGTATTTGTGAAGAGAAACTGAATATTACATTGTGATGGTTCTTTACAGTCAGATGTTTAAAAATCAAAGCAAAGTACAAATGCTGTGGTTGGTGTTGCCTTTAACTGGATTTTTTTTCAGTTAGCATTGAACTGTATGCTTAAGTATAGGAAATATCCTTGAAATGTTATTTCTAATTATTACAGAATTAATTTTGTGCATCACTGTGGTGAAATTCTGGTTCTATCTGTCCTAAAAGCCTCATGGTATGAAAATAATAGCTTCCAAATTCATAGCTTTTAAAAAGTGCTTGGCAAACCAGACAACACAGTTAGACAATGAGGACCTACTGGGGCCTCTCCATAGCATGGTCAGGGATGTGCCCACCCTCTGGAGCTCTGAGTTCCTATACCAAGGAATGTAGGGAGGTTATGCTATGATAACTAAATAGTTCCTGCCCCTCTCTGTCTGTTCTACTTCTTTTCTGAGAGCTTGTATTTCCATGATAAGAGGAAGCAAAGAGCCTAAAAGTCTCTTTAAAATTTCATGGGCTGAATGTGGAGAAGGTGTCTGAGGTGTCTGTATTCCTTTGTGAAATGTGTGTCATTAGACAAAAGGGAGGAAGCAAATGAAACCCAAACGAGGTCTGAAGTTCTGCACAACCTTCCATTCCCCTCTGGTCCAGGCCAGAGAGATCCTGTTTCATTTATTATTACACCTCCCAATGAACTTCTGGAAAATTGATATCGAGGCAGAATATATTTTGAGTGTAAAAGTGCTGCAGAATGGCAGTGAGGAGAATGTGGCTGCGACTGACAGTGGGAGTGTTTTTTGTTCATCTGAGTTTGAAATAGGAGAACAGGAGATACTGCTGAGAGCAACTCCAGCAATGCAATATCCAGTATCGGGAGAACAAAATCCTTTTGTTTCCTGACCTCGGCCTCATCAAACAAACCAAGAGAAAAGTGTTATTGAGCTGGAGGAATCTGTTTACTGGAACAAACAGTGAAGCTCCACGATGGCGTCTTACAGCACAAAAGACATTGGAACAGAACAGATCTATTCTGGAAAAGCAAAGCAGCAACCAAGCACAGATGACAGCAAAGTCAACAGAAAATGAGCTTTCCTGAACTACAAAGTAAACTCTGTCAATAATTTTGATTTCTTTATTTAGCTGACAACTGGGCCTAAAATTGATCTCTGCTGTACTGTGGTTTGAGGGTTGTTGGGCACAAAGGGACT
>NW_008650349.1:0-947 GCF_000695815.1 Acanthisitta chloris
CTCAGTACCCTTGGGTGGATCCCACCATCCCCATAACTTGTGAGCGTCTAAGTGGTATAGAAGGGCAATAATCATTTCCCCTTGGATGATGTGGGCTTCATTCTTCTCCCTGTCCCTGTCTTCCAGCTCAGGGGGCTGGGTACACTGAGGACAAGTGGTCTTCCTATTAAAGACTGAGGCAAAGAAGGCATTAGGTATCTCAGTCATTACCTCATCCTTTGTCACTATGTTTTCACCCACATTCAATAAATATGGAGATTCCCCTTATGCCTCCTTTTGTTGCTGATGTATTTATAGAAACATTTTTTATTGTCTTTTATGTCCAGATTAAGTTCTAGTTGGGCTTTGACCCTTCTAATTTTCTCCCTGCATAACCTCATGACATCCTTGTAGTCCTCCTGAATTGCCTGTCCCTTCTTCCAAAGGTCATAAACTCTCTTTTTCTCCCTGATTTCCAGCCAAAGCTCTCTGAAGCACTCGTCTGTTGGCCTGACCTGCTCTCGAGGGAAATGTGTTGTCTCCCAGGAGAGCTAATCAGAGATGTTACGAAGAGACTGCCGAGCACTGTCAAACCCGATGACTACTACCCACTATTAGTATTCCGTGTGGGAGCCACTGATGTAGCCAACAGAAGCCTAAAAAATATTAGGAAAGATTATAGAAGCCTGGGATAGATGGTCAAGGACTCTGGTGCCCAAGTCATCTTTACATCCATCTGTGAGGTCTGGGGTGAGGGCTATGAGATGGCCAGAAGAACTAGGAAGGCCAATAGTTGGCTGAAACAATGGTACCACAGTCAAGGCTTTGGGTACTCTGACCTTGGGATATACACAGGTGAGCTTGGTCAGACTGGCATGGATGGGGGTGCAAAAAAGGGGAAAAGTGTCTTTGCTCAGGGCTTGCAAAACTTGTAGAGACAACTTTAAACTAGATTTGTTGGGGGAGGG
>NW_008650350.1:0-3872 GCF_000695815.1 Acanthisitta chloris
AGCAGCAAAGGCCTTGACTCTATGTAAGCTCTGCTCAGCAATAACAAAAACATCTCTGCATTATCAACTCTGTGTTTTGCACAAAATCCAAACATAGCCCCATACTAGCCTCTGTGAAGAAAGTTAACTCTACTCCAGCTCAAACCAGTACACAAGCAAATGTGGGGGAAGATGTTTTCAATGTGAATGGATTAATCCTAGTTATTTGACACATTTACCATTTTAATCTACAGAAAAATGAGTGTATTAAAAGAGACCATGTTCCAGCTGTGAAACAGAAAAAACTCTAGGATAGCCCATTAAATTAGTTTCTTACATTATCAAATAGAGTACAAAGGTGAGTATTAAAACATAATTCAAACAATACAACCTCAGTATGTCACCTATGCAAGGACAAATCTCAAGTAACAAGCACTGAAAAATCAGACAGTGTGAATGAGCTAAGCTGTGATAAATGCACTTCCAGGAACTCCAGTCTGATATTTCAAAGTATCTTAAGGAAATGTCTTAGAAAAAGACACACACTTTCCCTGTGGAATTATTTCCATTTTCAATTTTAAGAAATACAAATATAAATAAAAATATGATATTTCAAAATTAGGCAGGAAGTAAATTGTTAAGGAATGATTTCAAACATACAACACTAAACAAACAGCAGGCGCCATGGACAAAATAGGAAAAACAAACTGGGCCAATCAATTTAGCTGACATGATTGAAGCAAGAGCCCCTATAAACACAAAGCAGTTTATATACCACGAAACCTTGCGGGCAGCAGCTGCTCTATTATTAAGAGGCAGCCCAGAGCTCATACTTTGCAACCAGAAACATCTTAGTTTCTTCTGAATCTCTCTCCTAATTCTAGTCAATGTCAAAAAAGGAGACCCTGGTGCCTGACAGCCCCACACGCAATCACCATTACATCTGTTCTTTCCCCAAAATTGAACCCCTTTCAGTTTATCACAACTCCTACTGTACCTGCTTAACTGGGATAATGAGCTGCTGGCCACATCACTGGACAATGTTGCTGCATGCTGCGATGCTGAAGGGAGAAATGAAGCAGTGGTGGACACCACGCTGGGCAGAGAACCAGCAGAAGGTAGCAAGGGAGAAGATTCTGTCTTAATTGCAGGAATTGACGAAGTAGCTGCAACGAGTTAAAGAGAGACATTCAAAGACAAATTCCACAATACTTGACATCCCCAGCCTGGATTCAGGAACTCAACCACTTGGTTTACAAAAACCTGACCATTAAGAATCAGTAAGCAGCATCAATAATCAGACCATTAATGAAAATTCAAACAGCAACTGAACTATCATTTTTTCCCCTTTAAGTTCTTCACCTACAATAAATTTATAATTTTCAATGCTACACGTGTAGCAAACTACAGTCACTACAGCACTTCACCTCCCACTATCTGGATTACTAACTTTTGCTCACAAGTCAATCCTCATTTTAAAATTCCTTGCATTGGTTCCACAAACAGAAGTCATTTGTGCTGTACAAATCTGCTTTTACCATCAGCTCTACTTCTTCATTGCAACCTACACAGCACCTTTGATGTTTGAGCCTTGGATCACTGCAATACAAGGGCACATACAACTTACCAGTTCGGAGAACCAAGTTAAATGTGCAATGCAATAGAATAAAAGAAGCTATAATAAAAAGCCACAATTGAGCACAGCATTAAGCACTTTTGATGGCTAAATAGTTGTTGACCTAGATAACAAAAGGCTTTTACCATTAATATTTCTTTTTTGGCTTCACAGAGTAGAACTTGTTTCCCACGGATGTGCCATTCCAAAGGATCGCTATACTGTAATAAGACACTGAACAACTCTACTGCCCAACAGAATACCCAGTTGTTTCTACACTTATCTCTTGTTCTCTGAAAATAATACACAGAATTAGAGATGCTCACACACCAATAAAAGTCAGAGAGAGTTGAGCCCTGCCTTCTGCTGGGCCATGCTTCCCTACCACATCAGAGACTACTCCCCAATGGATCATCACTAACTTGCAATACACACAAAGACAAAAGTCAGATATACACTTGGAAGGTATGCATCACAGTTTGTTCATGTTACTAGTTTGGTTTCCTCACTAAATGACCCAAGTCAGGTTGCTGGATTGCTATGCAAGCAGAAATCAAGAAGTCTTAGCCTTGGCAATAAGCATGAGGGTAACTGACAACAGAGAAGGAAATTCTGTAGAAGATCAGGTTTGAGACCATTTAAGGAACCTGAAGGTTCACAAGTCCATGGGACCTGACATGGGACATCTGTGGATCCTGAGGGAACTAGTGGAGGAAGTGGCTAAGCCACTACGCATCATATTTGAGAAGTCATGGCAGTCTGGTGAAGTTCCCACTGTCTAGAAATGGAGAAAATTAACCCCCATTTTTAAAAAGGGAAACAAGGAAAACCCAGGAAACTACAGGTAGGTCAGTCTCACCTCAGTGCCTGACAAGACTGTGAACCAGATCCTCCTGGAAAATATGCTAAGGCACAAGGAAGATAAGGAGGTGATTGGTGACAGCCAGCACAGCTTCACTAAAGGCAAATTGTTCTTGACAAATTTGACAAATTTCCTTCTATGATGGGGTTTACAGATGTGGTGGACTCTCTGGACTCCCTCTGGACTCGTACAAAATATTTGATACTGTGCCATATAATATCCTTGTCTCTAAACTGGAGAGACATGGATTTGATGGGTTCACCACCCGGTGGGTAAGGGTCACACTCAAAAAGTTGCAGGCAAGGGCTTAATGTCCACATGGAGACCAGTGACAGGTGACATTCCTCAGGGGTCAGTTTTGAGACTGGTTGGACTCCCTCTGGACTCGTACAAAATATTTGATACTGTGCCATATAATATCCTTGTCTCTAAACTGGAGAGACATGGATTTGATGGGTTCACCACCCGGTGGGTAAGGGTCACACTCAAAAAGTTGCAGGCAAGGGCTTAATGTCCACATGGAGACCAGTGACAGGTGACATTCCTCAGGGGTCAGTTTTGAGACTGGTGCTATGTAATCTTTGTCAGCGACATGGACAATGGGACTGAGTGCACCCTCAGCAAGTTTGCTGACGACACCAAGCTGTGTGGGGCAGTTGACACACTAGAGGGAAGGAATGCCATTCAGAGGGTCCTTGACAGGTGGGCCCATGCAAACCTCATGAAATTCAACACTGCCAGGTGCAAGGTCCTGTATGTAGCAGGATGCTCTCCTTGGAATGGGGTAAAACAACTTGATAAATGCCCTATTTGCAAAGCTATCAGTGGTAAATGGAGAAGGGGCAGTCATGCTGCTTTTGGTGTTGAAATGATGCTGAAACCAGTCTGACTCATCAACCCCAAAGTTAAACATCCTGAGTGTGAAATAAAGATATGGTAAAACTGGTAAAGGAACAAACAAATGATACTACTGATAACTTATCCAAAGCTGCTGAGCTGACACGGCCTGGAGACACCTGACTGACAGTTAATCATTTTACTGCTATAAAAGCCCAGTTCCAAATTTTAAGGATAGGGTCTGCTAACATACCTCTTCTTGGAGTGCAAGTATGAGGATTCCTCCCTTGAGTGGGGACGCCCCTCAAGGTTACTCCTCGAGGCTGAGCAAAAGAGATTGTCCACAGTCACTGGTATGAGTGAGTAACATCAACCTCTACTTAATAATTGGTTTTGCTACTTTAATCCAATTGCTTTAACTTTGCTTCAATATTGCTTTGCAGGGCATTATATTATAATGGTTGTTATAGCTTCAATACTGTATAGTAAATAATTATGATTAAAACCTTTTAGTCTAGTCATTCTCATAATAAATCATTTCTTTATACATACATACATACATATACATATATATATATA
>NW_008650351.1:0-2264 GCF_000695815.1 Acanthisitta chloris
GGCTGCTGCGTTGGAGCCCGAGGTGCCAATGAAGCTGGGGACTCACGGAGCCGTCCAGCCTGGGCCCCCGGATGGCAGCTGCGAGCAGCTGGGCCCCCTCGGACCCACTCAGCAGGTCAGTGGGGAGGTGAACACAGGGTCTGGGGGGCAGAGTGGGGGGCCAGGCTGAATGGTGGCCATGCCAGTGCTGTCCCACCACCACCATGGCTCTCCAAGTCCCTTTGTACCTGCTTTGGGGTGACGACTCTGCAGAGCTGAGCCACAGCTGCAGATGTGTGCCATGGCATGCTGGAGAGGTACCCCCGGGCCCCACAACTAGGGATGTGGGGTGCTCCAGGGGTAGGAGGGCACAGCATGGCACTAAATCCCTCCAGAGCCCCAGCTGTGTTGGGAGCAAGAAGAGATTGCCTGATGTGTGTTTGTTGATTCTGGAACCTACTGATTTTTGGACGAGAGGTGCACAGCACCCCTTTGCCTTTCTCCGTGCTGCTGGGGCAGAGTATAGCAAAGATCCTCCCTCTCTCCCACCTAACCTTTCCATTCCATGGGCATCAGTGAGCAAGGTCAAAGTTTGCCCTGGCCCCCCATGGCTCCTCAGGGCAGTACTGGTGCTGCTGTGAGTGGCTGGCAGAGCATGCTCAGGGCTGTCACTGGGGCTGGGCAGCCTCCTGCACCAGGGGGTGGTGAGGGTTGTATAACACTGCTGGGAGGTTCCGGGATTTGGAAATCCCCCTCATCACTGCATGACCCCAACCCTGGGAGTGTCCCCTTGCCTGTGCCCATCCTGGCACCCATGGATGATGCTGCCACCGCCCAAGCCGTGCCAGATGCCTGTTTCCCCATGACATGCCTCTGCTACACTGGGACAGGGACAAACATGCCATAGCTGGCACCAAAGAGTGCAGGGAGAGTTAGAATGTGCTGGTGAAGCTGGCAGAGCTGGGATGAGCAGGCTATTGGGCACAGCGGCCTCTGATGCAAGGCAGACATTTGTGGATTCATTACCCCATGTGTCAGGGACAGGGAGTGCAGGGCCTGATTATAGAGCCCCCAGCACCCAAGATCTGTGGACAGCCTGTGAGGGCACCCAGGACATCCCCTCTTTAAGTGATCCCATCCCTCCATCCCAGGGGACCCCCACCTCAGGCTGGGGTTCATCTTCCCCCATGCATCCTGCACCCCACTTTCTCACCCTGGAAGAACCACTATTTAGGCAAATGACATAATGACATAATTAGCATCTGTTTCTATCTTCCAGCAGCCCCTGCCTAATCCAGCCATGACTTTGTTGCTATTGCCATGGCAATGAGCAATGACATCAGGCTGATGACATCAAGGAATGAGTGGTGCCCCATACTGGCATTGCAGGACCAGCCCTGACACCCCAATAGGAGGCTGGAAGGAGGAATTGGGGGTCCCTCGGTGTTTTGGAGGTGCTGGATAAGGCTTATGCCCCACGGAGTGCCTCTGCTGGGCTGAAGTACCCCCGTGTGGGCAGTTTCAATGGGGAAAAAAGAGGAGGGGGGTCATGCTGGGTATATCTCCCATGAGGACATCCCCTCCCAGCATCAACCCTGCCACCACCACAAGCTTCCCAGCCATAAATCAGGGCCCCCTGGGGAAGTGGGGGGCATCCGGGCACCCCAGCCAAGCTGTCATTGTATGAGGCGATGCTGCTTAGCATGAGAAAGGCTTTGGTGCCAGGCAGGGTGATGGATGATGCCTGCTTTGCTGGGCTGGGGAAGTTTTGGCCATGGAGTACAGGGGGTTCTCTGGGGAAGTGGGAGGAAGGATGCCTCAGGCACCCTGAACATTCCCTTTTGGGACATTTTCAGTGTTCCCTTTTGGAATGGTGACATTTGGGGTGCCTGGGGCATCCTTCGCACTGATGTTATCATCCAAGCCAGGCATCTTTTTGGAGCATGGGAGCACATGCATGGAAAATTTGGGGCCTGGGTGCAGGACTCAGTCCCACAGAGACTGCATCCTTGATGAGTGGCAGCTCTCCCTTTGCATCCCTTCCACACAGCAGGGAGAGGGGAGGGTTTCATCTTCCCAGATGTCTGGGTTCTCTCCATCCCCCACTTCTTTTACCATGTGGGGTTGGGAGGTTGGTTAATGAGTGTAAAGGACAGGGTGACTTTCCTAGATTTGGGGAGGGGGGGTTGGTAGTGAGCTGATGGGTGAGCATGCAAGTGTTAGTGCACGTGTGCTTGCTTGTGCATGGACACACATGTGGCTGCCCCCTTTTTGGGGACAAGCGT
>NW_008650352.1:0-486 GCF_000695815.1 Acanthisitta chloris
GATTTTCTTGTGTGCTTAGCTATAAAACTCAAATTTTAATACATGTTTTACAGAGATTATGATATACATTCTGTCTAATAGTTTACTCTTTTCTTTAATTTACAGAGATTTCCAGTTAGTTCTTTTAAACATAGAGTGTGCATTTAATAGAAAAAGATAACAGCTGCATTCCATTTCTTGACAGAAACTACTAGCAACATTCATATTTTCACACTGGTATTTTCAAGTCAACTCAACAATAACACTCTAAGCATAATATATTTCACTTACATTCTTCTTTGAGGGAGTTAGAAACACAAACACCATCTTAATTAATTCATAAAGGATAGACTTAGTGTTATGACTGAATGAGTCTGCAAAATATCACTTGAGAAAATATAGGCAAGTGTCATTACACGTAGAGCCATCGATCCTGCTAGAGAATAACTCCAAAAAACTAGAAGAGTAAATCATGTACAGCATGGAGTAACTGCTGTTGTTACTGCA
>NW_008650353.1:0-327 GCF_000695815.1 Acanthisitta chloris
GCTCCGTCCCGCAGCCCTCCCTCCTCCAGGGGCTCCCGGGGGGCTGTGCGTGGTGTCGGGGTCGGCAGGAACTGTTGGATGGACGAGGCTGTGTCTGAGGAGGAAAAGCCCCAAAAGAGTGACGAGAACACAGGGAAATCTTAAGAAGTAAAGATGATCCTGTTTATGCTTTTTTTGCTACTCGTGGTGGCTTGTGTAAAAGGCAGGAAAGTGGGACAGAGTGTAAAATCTTTTCCTGAGAATGTTTTGGAAATGGTTGAGCTAACGTTGCCTGGGAGAAAACAAAGCACATTCCCTTAAAAATTCAGTGGGCAAGAACAGAGTCAA
>NW_008650353.1:374-6348 GCF_000695815.1 Acanthisitta chloris
GAGTGAAATCCAGATTTTCCAGCCCTCGGGGCAGCTGCCAATCTCGACAAAAACTCTTTCAGATGAATTCCATGGAATTTTCATGAGGCAAGGGCATGTTCTAGTGCTGGTACCTGTCCAGACAGCCCCAACAGAGCCGAGATCCAGGCAGGCATCCCTCAACCCCTAGAGGACCTGAAGGATTGTCTGAAATAGAGCCGAGATCCAGGCAGACATCCCTCAACTCCTAGAGGACCTGAAGGATTGTCTGAAATCCAGAGTTTTTGAGGAAAACTGTTTCCTCCTGCACTGTTAGAAAGCACAGAGGCTCTACCTTGTGAGTGTGCAAAATAACCAGGAAAACATGGAGCAGGTGGAAAATGCAGCAGCGGCAGAGCACAGCAGCTCAAGCAGAGCTTTGGAAGCTCTCCCTGAGGGAACTGAAGCTGGAATTTTGCCCCTTGCATGCTCCAGCTGCACTGGATCCTCCCCTTGGCAGCTTCTCTCCCCAGTCCTGCCCACCCCTTTGCTCGGCTGTTTATGACCTTGTCCAGCAGCTTGTGCTTCCCAAACCCCAGTCCCGGCCACCCCTTCAGCTGCGCAGATCATCTGATCCGACATGGGTAAGAGATCCAACCTGTGGATCCAGTCAGGGTCTGCTGTGAGGCTTGTGAGGGGCCAGAGGGGTGGTTGGGCTGATCCAGAGGGATGTGAGGCTGGAGCTGAGCCTTTGCCTCTCTAAAAGGTTTGTTTCTGTATTAAAACCCTGTGGGTGTTAATTAGGACCTTTAACGCCATCACTAAATGCCTTTTCTGCTCTAATTAAGTGTCTCTTTTAGCGCCTCAGCATTTAGCAACTGAAATAAGCACTTGGCTGTGCTGCTGTGGTTGACTGGGAGCGGAAATGACACCGAAGAGGATTGGTGGGAAAGGGAGGACCAGAATTCACCTTTTTTGCTTATATTTTGCTTCTGGTTTTTTTGTGTCAGACCGATTAATTTCCATGGACTTTCATTTTGGCTCTGAGGACAGGAAATAGAGGGAGGGACTAACCTCCTCGGACACTTTTTGTGTGGGAATGAGTTGTGCAATTTGTCAGGGACAATGTTCTCTTGGGATTGCCCAAAACAGGGGAGAGATTGCAGGGTTTAGGTAACAATCAGACAGAACCAGCGATTCTGGCTTAGGAGAAGTGTGGATCTGCCTCCTGTGAATGTTAGGAGTGTGTGTGTCATAAATCTGTAAAAAATATACATGCTTATACAGGATCATTGTTTTGCTTTGCTTTCTATCTCTCAATTTAATTGCTTAGCCACCAGAGAGGGTCTTTGAGCATCTATGACATTGAAAATTCCCTCTTTTTGGCTCACTCTGGTGTCGACTGATGGAAACTGGGGCAGATGGAAAGGAGTCCCCTGCTAATTTTGTGTGGGTGATGGTGGTTTATGTATTTTCAGCTGCCTTAAAAATCGCAGAATATCCCCAAACCTTGTTGATTTGTGTGGAGTTTTCTGGCATGGGTCATTGTTGGTGGCTCACAAAGGACTGGATGCTTTCCTCTGGTTATCTGTCCCTCTTGTTCTCCCCAAAGAGGACCAGAACAGAGGGAAAGACGTGAAAAAATCCAGAGCAAAAGGAAGCTGAATTCCTCAATTCCCTGTGCTCTCCACAGAGAGAAATGCCATGAAAATCAGTAAAAAAGAAACTGGGTATTTTTTCCAGTTTTTGGTGTGTAGGTCCAGCCCAGATGCCTGGCATGGATGAGTGTGCTCTAAGTGGGGCAGCTGAACTCCCTGAAGCCCAAATTTCCAACCTTTTTTGAGGATGGAGTGTCGTGTTGTGGATATTTGCAGTAACCTCAGCAGTGCCTAGAGCCAGCAATTAAAAACTGCATTTAAAATGTGTCCATTCCTCAGTGTGAATCCAAAGTCATTCTAGCTCATTTGGAGACTAAATGATTTGCCTTTTGTTTTGTCCAATCAGCACAATGTGGAGCCTGTGGACCAGGATATGCAAGTCCTCTGGATGCCATGAAAGGCAAGTGCTGTGGTTTGTATTCCTGGTACTGCAAGGAAAGTAAATCCAGGCCATCTGCAATGAGATTGTTTCCAGGCTGGGTGAAGACTAGGTTGATGCTGTCCAAAGAGGCTCATTAATTTCCAAGGCCAAAAGGTATAAAATTATAAAATGTAGAGAATATATAAAATTATAGATAAACAATATAAAATATCTGAAATTTATTAACTATGTAAAATAAGCTTTATGAGCTACATAAAATGTATAAAATGTAAAGGGACTCCTCATAAAATGGAAAAAGAAATACTCAGGTTCAGGTTCCTGGGAAGATTCACAATATACAGACAGATATTAAATCCTCAAGATTCCTTCAAAGTTAACCACATCTTTTTGTAAAAATTGGGGTTTGATGCACTGAACAAGTTTTCTGCCTCCAAGGTCCCCGGGAGCAGATCCTGTACCTGCCTTGTATCTACAGGAACACTGGGATAGAGAAACCTGACTACTTGGCCACGGTGGATGTGGATCCCAAATCCCCACACTACTGCCAGGTACCCGTGCCTGGAATGCTCCATTTCAGTGTGTAGTATTTTAACAGTTCTGTTTGTAACCCTTTGGTTTATGCTCAGGTGAGTGTGAAACTCCAGAAAGTGATAGTTTCTCGGTTTATAACATAGGATATCAGCTCCCCTGAGAAATTCTACACATTAGGTTTATAATAAATAAATAGATCAAACTGTCACTCTAAATTCTAAATCAGATCCCTTTGTTGTAAAATCTAATCTATAAATCCAGGCCTTTTGCTTCACAGATGCAAAGCTGTTGGTAGCCACCAGTGCACCAGATCCAGAGTACTCTGAGGATACTAACCAACATCTTGATGTCAAGAACTTAAGCTGCTCAGTTTATTACTGAACTGCCTCCAGTTCCTGGGGATACTTTGGCCTCTCGTCTCCAGGTGTTTCTGGAGAAGGGAATCTAGTTTGGCAACAAAGATTTTCAGAATTTGCTTTTATTTTAATAGCTGTTGCTTAGGGTTTGGTGCTGAGGGACCAAATATAAGCTCTGACAAAGCTTAGCTGTATCCTTCCAGCTCTTCTAACGAGTGTTCTCAGGCTTTGGGGTCCACTGAATAGAAGCCAGCACTTCACAGACGTGCGCTGGCGATGTCCAGCTCCCTTCTCCCCCTTCCCAGCCTCAGCACTGCATTTCCCAGGCTGGATCTGCTTCCCAAGTTACAACCAGCACTTCCCTTCGGATCTTCATTTTATGCTTTGGCATAAAGACCCATTTCTGTGCCTAAGGAGAGAAACCTCCTCCAGGCTGAATTTTTGGTCTCTCCCTGATCTGCAGGTGATCCATCGCCTGCCCATGCCCAACCTGCAGGACGAACTCCACCATTCTGGCTGGAATGCCTGCAGCAGCTGCTTTGGTGATGCCACAAAGACACGGAATCTCCTGATTCTCCCAAGCCTCATCTCCTCCCGAATTTACGTGGTGGATGTGGGAACAGACCTGAGAGCTCCCAGACTCCACAAGGTCTGTTTACATGACCTTAAACTGTGGTTTATTCTTTATATTTTGAATGAGAGATGATGATTTTATGGATTCCACCTTCAAACTGGAATAGGAGAAGCAGAACAGTTCTGGAAACTTTTGCCCAGTGTTAGAAACTTGTGGGAGTTCTTAAACTCCTACAATTTGTTGATAACCACACACAAAAGTATTGCCCCAAAGAAATGCGAATGACTGGGGTGTTAAAAACTGAGAAATGAGGACCTCAACAGCCTTTAGCTCTCAGTGCAGTGGGATAAAGCCTCCAAAACTTTCTTGTACAGTGAATTTGGTTTCAAGCTGAGTCTCTGGCAAGCCTCAAAGGTGGTTTTTGCCCTCTGAACTCCTGCTGGCATGAGGGCTCATGCTACACAGTTGGCTGTACTGCTTAGCCTAATGGTGCAGGAATTAAACTGATTCCAACCATTCACCCCTTGCTGTTCCTAGTTTTGAGGAGAACAATAAATGTCATGGATGGGATTGGAATATTGGGAGGAGGACAAAGCAAGAGGTGACAGGTACTGAAGAAACAAAATGGCAGAAGAAACAATAGCCCTCACACCTTTCACACTCTGTCCTTGCTTGGAGACTTGAGCTCTTTGGGGTGGAACTGGAATTCTGTGGAGGAGATTTCCTATATCAGGGAAGATTATTGTCTATGTATCCTCATTTTAGGTTGTGGAGCCAGTGGAGTTGTTTAGGAAAGCGAACGTGGCTAATCCTCACACCTCTCACTGCCTGGGCACTGGGGACATCTTAATCAGCTGTTTGGGAGACCCTTCTGGCAATGGGAAAGGTATTCATCCCATTCAGTACTCCAGAAAAGTATTCCTGGTACTTCCCAAACTACAGGCTGCAAAATTGGAAGAAATTTTATAATCTTAGAGCTTTATTGAGCACAGAACCATTAAATGTTGTCACCCACTGAGGTGTAAACCACCTGGTAGCTGAGAGAAACTAGAGGACGTACTTCAGATGGGAGGTGGGGAGCCCTGCTCCATTTCCCAGGGGTTTTCTCTTCTGGATCATGGGCAAATACAGCCCAGGATGGATGGATATTATGTGCAGAATTCGAGGATAGTGGTGGCAACCCAAGAAAACCAGAGGTGACTCAGGATCTTCTCTAAGACACCCCATAATTGAAATATACTCTGTATTTCTAACAGATGTCTAGGGCTGACAGATTTATTGGAATGGTTTGAGCAGAAACAGAGTGAACTAGAACTTAAAAAAAAATCATTGTAATGTGTAGAAGCCTTTAGAAATCCAGGCTTTGCTTGCTTTAGTCCACAAAAGCAACACAATCCTAACATTTTCCGTAAGCGTACGCTTGTGTTTTCCAACCTGTTTAGAAAACAGATGTTTAAGTATTAATGTGTCATTTATCTTACTTAAAGCTGTATGAATGTCTTCAAACAATTGTTTTGGTTCTTATGTCAGGTAGCTTCATCTTGCTGGATGGAAAGACCTTTGAAGTGAAGGGAAATTGGGAGAAAGGGGAGAAGGTTCCTTCCCTGGGGTATGACTTCTGGTACCAGCCACGGCACAATGTTCTGCTGAGCACTGAGTGGGGAGTCCCAAAAGTCTTGGCCAATGGGTTCAACCCAGCTGATGTCGAGAGAGGTGAGTGGAAACTCTTGGAAGTAAAATTCTCTATTAAAATTCCTTTTTGAAATTATATTTGCTGGGCTCATTTCCATCCGGTTTGATCTCTTAGGGCATTACGGTCGCCACATCAACGTGTGGGACTGGAGCACTCACACCTTGATCCAGGCAGTTGACTTAGGGAACGGCTCCATTCCCCTGGAGATCAGATTCCTCCACAATCCAGATGCTGCCGAGGGGTTTGTGGGTTGTGCCCTGAGTGGGGCTGTGCATCGGTTCTACAAGACTCGGGTCAGTCATGGCAGCTGTGGCCAACACAGAGCCCCAAACTGAGCTGCAGATCAGTTTCATCCCAGTTAATTGTCAAAATCCTCAAAGAGGGGAAGGCCTTATCAGTGATAAACCATGGAATGGTTCGGGTGGGAAGAACCTTAAAGATCCTCTCATTACAGCCACTGCCATGGGCAGGGACACCTTCCACTGGCCCAGGCTGCTCCAAACCCTGTCCAGCCTGCCCTGGGACACTTCCACTGGCCCAGGCTGCTCCAAACCCTGTCCAGCCTGCCCTGGAACACTTCCAGGGATGGTGCAGCCACAGCTTCTGTGGACAACCTATGCCAGTGCCTCAGCACCCTCACAGGGGAGGATTTGTCCCCAATATCCAATCTAAACCCAATCTCCTTCAGCATCAGGCCTTTCTCTCTTCTCCTGCCACTACATGCCCTCATGGAAAGTCCCTCTCCAGGGACTAAGAGTATTGCAACTTGAGGAACTTGTCACTAGGGTCACTGCATGCTGCCTTGGAATTTTGAGGTGTAGG
>NW_008650353.1:6470-11309 GCF_000695815.1 Acanthisitta chloris
GTGGAGGTATGGGCAGATGAGTGGAGACATTGCCTGGGGACAGATGGGACACCAAGGGGGAGAAGATTAGTAATCTTTCATTTTGCTACTGTGACAGTAATCAGAGGTATTGTTGTGTAGTAAAACTATTGACATTCCTGATGGCAGTGGGGTCACCACCCTCACCTTGGTGACGCATTCCTGTGTATATCACCTCTATACAGGACCTGTTCAATAAATCCCACTGTTTATTTCATTTCCTCCCCCCTCTGAGCCCTCCTGGGCTCCTCAAAGCAATAATCAAGAGTTAGACTTGGATGATCCTTGTGGGGATCCCTTTCAACTCAGGATATTCCATGATTCAGTGCTTCCTTGAAGGATAATGCTGTGTTCCCTCCTGTGCCTTCTGCAGAAAGGAGACTGGGCAGCAGAGAAGGTGATTGAAGTGCCCAGCAAGAAGGTGCAAGGATGGCTCCTCCCAGACATGCCTGGTTAGTGGGAGCACCATGGGAATGAAATGGGATGTTCTTCTCATCAGTTCCCTGGCAGAGAGCAGCTTTTTGCATGATTTTGTCCTTAAATGGCAAAAGCTTCCTTGTAAAATACCAAATCTGTGTTTGGGTTCTTCACGTGACATTCCTGAGGTAACCAAATGAGCCACCAAGGAGGGGATTGTCCTCTGCTCCCACACTACTCCATGCCTGAGGTCACTTTCTCCAGAAAAATCCTTGGAGTTTGGGTCTTTCAGCATGAACTCAGATCCCAGGAATGGTGGTAGAGCGTGAAACTCCTTGGAGCAGGCACTGGGCTTCCAAGGATGGTTGTTTTTGGGTTTCCAAGGTGGAGTGTTGTTGTCCAACCCATATCTGAACACATTTTTCTGAGCTGCCCCTACTGGAATTTTGACAGATCATGGGTTTATGGTCCTGTTTGTTGCTGCTCCTGTCCATCTCCTGACTTTGCTCTGAATATTTTCTTGCAGGTCTCATCACTGACATCCTCATCTCACTGGATGACAGATTCCTGTACTTCAGCAACTGGTTGCATGGAGACATCCGCCAGTATGACATCTCCAACACCCATGAGCCCAAGCTAGTGGGACAGGTGAGGCAGCAGCAGGAGATCCATCACCTACAAGGCTTAGAAGTTAACTCAGAGGTTATTTCCTTCTCTTTTAAAAGGAGAAAATGACATTTTGCCTTTGTTGGAGAATTGTCACTCTACTGCTTTCCTGTTCCTTTGCTCCCTCATACCTGTTCTCAGCCATACCAGAAGGGGCTGAGGCACTTGGTCTGTTCAGCCTGGGGCAGAGGAGACTGAGGGGAGACCTCATGGTTGTGTACAGCTTCCTTACAAGTGGAAGTGGAGGAACAGCACCCATCTGTCTCTCTGTGACCAGTGACACGACCTGAGGGAATGGCCTAAAGTTGTGTCAGGGAAGAGATATCAGGACAAGGTTCTTCCCCCAGAGGTGTTTGGGTTCTAGAACAGCTCCCCAGGGCAGTGGACACGGCCCCCAGCCTGGCAGAGCTCCAGGAGTGTTTGGCCAATGCTCTTGGGCACAGGGTGGGATTGTTGGGACTGTGCAGGGCCAGAGGTGGACTGGTGATCCTTGTGGGTCCCTTCTAGCGCTGACTGTTCTGTGATTCTGTGATTCTCACACCTTCCCTGCACTGCAGGTGTTCGTGGGTGGAAGCATCCCAAAGGGAGGACCTGTCACTGTGGTGGAAGACAAGGAATTGCAGTGTCAGCCAGAGCCATTTGTGATCCAAGTAAGTTTTCCAATATGCACATTGTCAGTGCTCTGCTGATTTTAATCCATTTTAAGATGTCCAACATGGAAAGCCTCATCTGAGGGAGTTTGTAGCTTGGCTTACAGCCTGGGCTGCTGTCACATCTGGGCATTGGCCGGAGCTAGGGAATCCCGGACGTGTTCTGTGTCCCTGGCGGAATCGGACAAGCTGTTCAGCTGCTGTAGCCTGTGTAATTACCTCTGCCCTGCTGTAGTTAGCTAATTGAGAGCTGTGTGCATGCACTGCTGCCACCAGTGAGGACTGAGCACTGAACCATTCCACTCTGCTGTGAGTGTTTGTGTGTTGAGGGGTTTAGTGGCCCCTGGAATCGAGACAGAAAAGGGAAGGACCATTAATTGCTTCTGGTCCCTATCTGTGTGCATTAATCATAGAATCATGGAGTTATGCAATTGTTTGGGTTGGGAGGGACTTAAAGATCATGTCAGTCCACCTCCTGCTGTGGGCAGGGACACCTCCCACCAGCCCAGGGTGCTCCAACCCCATCCAACCTGGCCTGGAACACTCCCAGGGATGGAGCAGTCACAGCTTCTCTGGGCAACCTGTGCCAGTACTTTAGCACCCTCACAGGGAAGAATTCCTTCACCAGTATCCCATCTAACCCTGCTCTCTTGTCAGTTCCAAAATGTCATGGAATCATTAAGGTTGGAAAAGACTTCTAGAACCATCAAATTCAACCATTAACCCGATGTTACTGCCATCAGGGCAGCTGCCTGTGGAACGTGTCCGGATGTGGAAGAACTAATGATGGTCATGACTAAGCTCTGTTGGCCACCAAAGGCAGGAAAGTGGTGGAATTGCCATCCCTGGAAGTGTTCAGAAAACCTGTGGATGCGGCACTTGGGACATGGTCTCTAGTGGTGTTGGGTTAATCGTTGGACTTGATGATCTCAGAGGGCTTTTCCAACCCTAATGATTCCATGATTCTGTGAAAACAATTCCAGGAGGTCCCACATTCTTCATCCTTGCTTTCTTACCAGAGTAATTCTGTGAATCTGACACAGCTTCAAGGCTCCTGTTAGGAAGGAATAAGTCTCCCAATAAAACCTGTTCCCTCCCCAAAGTCAGGGATTCGGTGCTCCTGCATTGAAGATTTTGGAGTCCTCCAGGCAGAACCACTGTGCCGTTTCCTTTCTCTTTGTTGTTGCACGTCTTTTATTCAACCTCCATGGCAGCTTGGCTTAGGCACCTTCTTCTCTCACCATTTTAGGGGAAGAAGGTCCCAGGTGGACCTCAGATGCTTCAGCTTAGCTTGGATGGGAAGAGGTTGTACGTCACCAGTTCCCTCTACAGTGGATGGGACAAGCAGTTCTACCCAGACCTTCTCAAGTGAGCAAACAGCCCAAATTTTTGTCTTAAATAGGGGTGTTCTGGGGCATAGAGCAAAGTTCCCTCACAGAGAGACCAAATCCAGTACATTTTCACGCCAAACTATCAATTTATGGTTTATCCATCCCAAATCCATGCCTGCCAGACAGCACTCAGCAGTTGGGGTCTGCACACACACTGTGTTCAAATCTGAGCTCTCTGGAAGTAGCTGAGAATGGGAAAAAAGTGGTGAGCATGACCTGGAGTCCACAGTCCTTCAAAACTGCCTCAGAGTGTGTCAGGATTGGTTGGAATTGCAGGAGATGATTTTCCCGATGACCACAGGAGGGCAAAGTGCGCCTGGTCTGTTCCTTTCCAGCTGACATCAGCGCTTAGTTTTCACTCCTTCCTTGCTAATTTGAGGTTGCACTTCCACTGGGAAGGTGCAACTCACTTCAGAGACCCACCAAGGCCCATTTGGAATCTGAGATTCTTCCCATTTCACTTTAATCCAAGACAAATCCTGCCCAAATGCAGAAGAGAAGAACAACAAACCAAATCCTTTTCCCAATACTTATTTTCTTGTCCTAATCCTTGTTTTCTTGTCCCTTTTGCCAGAGAAGGCTCTGTCATGCTGCAGATTGATGTGGACACTCAAAAAGGTGGATTGAAAGTGAATCCAAACTTCCTGGTGGACTTCGGGAAGGAGCCCGAGGGGCCTGTGCTGGCCCATGAGATGCGTTACCCCGGGGGGGACTGCACCTCTGACATCTGGGTCTGATCATTGTCTGGAGCTTTTGAGTTCCTTCTATCTCCTTCTATCCTTCTTTGTCCTCTCCACCCTCCACTTCCCTTTCATCCAGGTGAATCAGGAAACCTTATCCACTCTCTAAGTTTAGCTCTCTCCCTCTGAGGCAGCCAAGTGACTCTCTCTGACACCTATCTCCATCTCATTGTCACATTTGTGCTCTAATGGTATAAAAAATCAACAAATAAATTGTTCTTCAAGGCAGGTGCAGCTGCATTGTGTTGTCTTTGCAGCATTTCAGTCCTTTCTCTTTGAGAGAGCATAAATCTAAGGCCATTGCAGAGAGGAAATAACATCATTTGTCTAGTAATTCTTTGCTGAGGGGTTTAGTTTGGCTGAAGCCACTTTTGTTTCCATTATTGCAAGGAAAGATTCTCTTCCATTTTTTAAACTGTAGAAAACTGCAAAAAGCTTTTCTGAGCACATTAACAGTGTCTATTTGGCAGCAGTTCCTGATACAACTGGGAGTTATATCGTGGGAAAGACACCTGATCTCCCACAGGGCCAGCTGAGGGCAGGCTGCAGCCTTCTTCCTGCAGGACAGAACTACACCTGGGAGTCTCTCTTACACCTCTTGCAATTTTAGGTCAGGATTTTCCACAGCTCACAAACTGTGCTCTCTGTAGCAAGTTGTGTGATGGGGACTGGACATCCTCAGCAGCATGTGGGGAACAGGAGGAGGACCTACAACTCCATAGATACATCTGACTGTTGGGAAAAACTTGGTGAAAGAGATTAGAGAATTCTAAGGGGCTGAGGGTAGTTTACCAGTGGCTAAAGTGTAAGAATACTTTGGGTGAAAGCCTAAATTTACTGTCCCTCAACAGTGATAGGACTGTGCTGTGCAGGAGAACTCATAAACCTGAAACCAATATCTTGCACAGGAGTGAGACTTCCCAGACACAATGGATTTCTCTGGAATGTCTACTGAAC
>NW_008650354.1:0-22679 GCF_000695815.1 Acanthisitta chloris
GGCTGAGGTTAAACCACGACAAGGGGACAAGCTACCAGGAATTCCCAGTCCTTTGAGGCCCTCCGATTGATGACAACAAAACAGATATATATCAGTGGGAGGACACTGAAGATCTCTTCAAGCTCTATGAAAAGAATCTGCATGATTTCCCAAAGGACCATTTCCCAGTTTTAGGATATGGCTAAATTTATATCCACTAGGACTTACAAGCATAAAATAGAGATTGCAATGGAAGCAATTCAGTTTGGTGTACATTTGAATAAGAGTGATATGGTCACCTAGATATCTTCCTTACCATCTCAACTTCAGTATAATATTTTCCTCAGTGGCACAGAAAAGGGAGAGAGAAGACGTAAGGATAACATAAGGAGAAGGTAGCACCATTCTCAGTTTTCTCCTGTGAAAGCAAATGAGTGTAAGAAATTGGCCAGAGAGATGGCAGTTACATACTTTGATTTGGAATATGTTAGTTCATTGAAAGGAGGAAAAAAAATCACGAAGACAACTCAGGCAGCAGGCAAATTTCTGGCAGCAGGCAGACAACGTGGAGGCCTCAGGGCTGAAGCATCCACACTAGGACTTCTCAGGATCTCATATTTCCCCTGAGATCTGATTCTCAGATAATGTATAAAGTCTGAGGTCATCTTCCAAATAATGGATGGACAAAATTTTGTCATTTTCTGCAAGACAGAGATAATATTCTCCATTTTCCACCTGACCTTATGCTAGTCCCTTCTCAGGATTTCTGATGAACAATAAAAGTGTGGGAAGCAATACAGGGATCATCTTCACTACTTTTTTTAATAGCAAAATAAGGGTACATTCAGCTTACAACCAGGCATGCATTTTGCTGCCAAGGACACCATCATAGGTAATAAATACTCTGCAATAAAGGAGACAGTACTTAGGGCAATCGTGGTGCATGTAGCAGGCTGGAGCCTTGTGTTTTTTCTTCTTACCTAAGATTTTTCAGGGCAAACAAATCTGGAAATCTCTTTTCCACAGTAAAGAGAAGTGAAGGTACAGTTTATGCATTAATTTTGGATAAACTATTGCTTTAGTCTCACCGTTTGTGCTTTTCTGTGTCTTAAATTCTGGACCCACATTTAGTCACCTCTAAGTGCAAATGAGGGATTTTAGAAGTAAACTCTTCTCACTACACTGCTTTCTCATGCATAGCCTCAGCAAACTATTCAGTCCAACCTATGCACATAGAAATTAATTTCCTTGAAGAGCATTAAGATGTAGGTAGTTGGCCAGGTAAAGAGAACTATGAACATGGAACAAGAAGTACATTTAGAACCTTTCCTGAGTTCTGGAAAGTCTGGAGGAGTAACAGGAAAAAGGCAGGCTGTAATCCATGAACTTGACACAAAAGGCACAAGACACAGCTCTTGAGCACACTAATTATCAACCAAAGAATCAGCCCTTCTCCCAGAGTTTCAGTTAAGTTTGATGACAACCAATAAAGAAAACAGATTTGGTTCCTGGTAACGTTTATCAGTTTTTCTTATCTCTAGACTCTTTTGACAAACTTTGATTCCCTCTCTTGCCCATGGCAACACCATCTGCAAATGTCACTTATTGGAAGGGAAAAGAAGGGGAAAGAGAGAGCCACAGCATTTCATAATACATATTTAAAATGCAGCAGCTCTGAAATACTTCCCTTCAGGTTTTGTTTCGAAAGAAACTGTGGCTATTAACCTTATTTCCTTTACTGTTGATTTAGCATTCAGACACAGGACTGAAATGTCTAATTTCACTCTGCCTTCTGCCAAAAATTCTTGATGGACAAGCTAGTTATTACATCTTTTCCTAGCCCCTGTGAGTGTAATTTATCAGAACAGTTGCTCCTCTTTTGTCCAGTGACAAAGACGAAAGCACTACATACCTTGCATAGCCTCCTATTTCAGTGGAAACCAGCATTTAAAGTATTACACCCTAGAGCCCAAAAGAGATGAAAGCTTCGTGGAAGATAGTTCTTTCTTTATATGCAAGACCCCTGTTGAAATCTGTATTTCACTGAGGCTGCTGTTATAACCCAGGAAAACAAGCTGGCATCACCCCTAACTGCAGAAGAATGTGTGAAAGATTAATAGAACAAAAACAAAAAAGGAGTCATTAAAACACCTGGAAGATAAAATGCTTGAAAATATCCCCCAAAATTTCCTTGAGACAAGACAGTGATTGAGCCATAAATCAAAGCTTTTCTTCTTCAGGGGATGTTTAGGGGAAAGTTTGTTACTATGTGCATCTAAAGAACTGTAGCTTTTACACTAATGGGGAGAAGCAGCTAACTGATCACTGCCCTCAGTTATTTCAACTGCACTCCTTTTTTCCTTCCAGCAAGCCCTGTCTTTAACAAAATCAACATGAATAGAATATGGTTTTAATGACAGCTTTCATTTGATTAACTTTTAGCTTTTCCTATGTAACATTTGCATTGCTGAAAAAATAAAACAGTGGATTGTGTTGGATGAATAGATTCAATTGTTTCTTTTTCAAAAATAACTTTCACCAGCAGATAAATATTCATGTTACAGAGTCTTTGTAGAGCATCACAGAAGTTATTCAAGGCCAAAACCTCTGGTTAATTACATACTCCTCAGTGATTATACACAAGAAACAATGACTGCGAAACAGACTGTCCAGCAAGTATTTGCTTTGAAGTCTGCACACGCACAAAAAAATCTATGCCATTCATTGCATTAGGAAATTTTGAAATCTATCAGGTTTCACTCTATCTATTAGTTCTGTCACTCCGTCATTTTCATCTAAATGTGCCTGTGGTTTGCAATAAGTAGTGGGATGAAAATATTTATAATAAACAACAAGAAAAATAATACCTAACACCAGACCAAAAATAGTTAAGATGCTCGCAATTGTAAAACATATTTCCTTGATAACGGAAGGTTTCCAGAACACATATACAAACAAAATACCTAGAGTTACAACAGTGTGAGTAGCATAATAAATGGAAATGCAAACTTTTGTTCTTCTCCCCTTTATGTTAAAAAATGTAAAAATTAGAATTATTCCAACAATAGTTCTGTATAGGTATTCCATCTTCATAGATTTGCAAAATGTTGTGTGTTGTTTCAAAGTCCAGGCGAAGCCACAGATCCAAAGAAATATCAGCAGAATTGCAGAAATTCTAACACTTAATAGAGTGACCAGCAAAATACTGAGTATCCAAGAAGAGATGGTAAGCAGTTTATAGAGAAGATATATGAACTTGGAAGGCTCACGAAATTTATCTTTGTCAGGCAGAGATTTTCGTAATGATATCTGATAATCAACCATTGAAACAGAGATACCACAAAGAGACATCATAGCGGCAGCATCTAAACAAAACACAAGGGAAAATGTTAAACTGGAGGAAAAAGTTACTTATTTTACATAATAAGTTCCGAATGAAGTTTTGGACAAGTTTATGCTTTCTTAACACTTTCATTATCCCAGTTTTATATTTACTCTGTTCTGGAACAAGTCACCTTAATTTTAAGGCTCACTTTAGTTACCTATATCTAGGTATCTAATGCTGTTTGGTATGCCTATGTTATCATGCCCAGCCTCTGATTCTTAATGGCCTGTGTGCCTTATTTGCCATCTCCATACACAGGTGATAGAAATTTCCGAAGTATTGCAAATAGGTCTTAAAAATTAAAGCAACTGATATTGAGTCTGGGGTGTCTAAAATGTAGAAATCTATAACTACGGCTTGACCTTTTGCATAGTCATAGCTAAGATGAGATACATCTGACCATTTTGTCTGAGTACTTATTGACTTCATGGACTATTAAGGAACACTAGACAGCTGTGCAGTCTCTCCATTTGATTAGATAAATTCCAACTCCAACTAAGTCAATGTCTTGCCAATAATCTTGCTAGTTTTAGAGCTGGAAATAGTACAGCTCCTCTCTTGCTTCTGAGATTTGAACCAGTATCTCTTCATCATACTGCATTCTACATGCTGAGGTATCCTAAGTTTCATTTCTGACTCTGTCCCTCACCTGTAACATGGGTGATGGTAGTGACAGCTCACAGGGCTGCTTTAAATACATAACTGATTTCCAGATGCCCAGCTAGCAGTTTTAAAAGAAACTGTAAGCAAAACCTCACAAATCAAACTGCTCAGCAAATTCAATGCTAATTGTATTCAATAGCTTATTTTCAAGTGATGTATCATTATGCTTCTGTTAGATTATTATGACTTGTTATAATGAAATATTCCTTCTCAATGATGTAGCAGAATGGACCATCTACTAGACAGAAATTCCAATCAAATGCAGAGTAGTTATGCACTGGAATGTATGTTTTCCAAGGTTTGTGTAAAATGTTGTCAAATCACGAGTGATGTTTTTAGGTAAGATATTCAACCTGAAAATCATGTAGAAAGACAGACTCACATTTATAGAAATTATCTTTGCCACATTCCATGAGGGTGTAAATCTGGACAAAAAGTTGTGGTGTAGTCTCAAGAAAAGTCTTGAACACCTTGAGCATGTTAATATCAGTCATTGTATCAATCGCTTGTTTTTTAATTAAGTTGGGAGGGTATGTTCCTGATGCATCCGTGCTGCTCTTCTGTTTAAATGCAGCTTGGTAGCCATATTTCAAAGCAAACCAATACCTGTTAACAAAGGGCACTTGATTAGACAGCAGTTTTTAGAAGAGCAACTCAATAAAATGACAACAACTCTTCCCATTTCATTTTCCCTTCACATTTTTCTCTGAATGTAATCCAGCACCTTCTACTAAGGTAAATTTTTGTCTGATAGATGTCTGTTATCAGTGATAGCAGATAATCATTTAAGCCCAGCAATACTGATGCAATATAAAAACAGAATGAGTCTTGCATGAATAAAGATTACAAGCTTTATCTTGCTAAGTTCTTATTTCTTTAAAAGTACTGCATATCTGAAAATTCCCTTAGCATCTCTCCTCAGCCTCTCTTTCAGATACTAATTCACTCTGTATCCTTTTGAGGGTATTAGTGAATATCCACATCTATATAATATAGATTCATAAGCCCCAAGTATAATATTTGATGAATTGCAAACATATAACAGACTTTTTAAAAAAAATCACTACAGAGTTATTTTCTAAATACTCAGGAAGACTTTCATTTCAGAAAACAATTTTCAAGACACATGCATTCCTGGGTTGACAGATTCTACTAATGACCTGAGTGGGTTTACATGAAGAAGCTATTTGCCTTGGCAAATGAGTGCACCTGATTGACTTTTAGAAGAGTTCTGGTTTATTTTTAATTAAGTCCAAACAACTACTGCCTCTAAAAGAGCAGTAAATGCAAAGATACATGGAATTAGTCAGTCATGACTGGTGTACATTCTGTGTACATTCTCTGTCCAGGATATCCCTAATGCTTTGTTTGGAGACAAATAAAACCTAGCTCTTACTCCCATTTTCAGGACTTTTACTTCAGGCCTGGAGGTGCACATAGTACCTTAGAGGGTAAAGAATGCTTATGTTTTAATCAAAAGCCATTTTGATAATCAAGGGAGGGACCAGCTGCTGTCCATGGTTGTCTTTACAGTTGTGTTTAGGAAAACAGTATGGTGGCTACAACCTGATGGACCAGAACTCCAACTGCTGGAAATTATAGCATTTCTTCTGCCCCTAATGGACTCACACACAGAGACACAAAGCCCTGGTGAGTGATCTGATCCATTGGGTCATGACTGCTTTGGAAGCCAAGGAAGGTAGGCAGTGCTCTTTTCTATAATAAATTAAAGGGAACAATTGCAGAAGAAGGGATTTGCACAGCTAAAGACCTCTTTCCAGTTGAACCGTTCAGCAGCAAAGACTCTTTTGGAACCAGTAAACAAATGAAAGCAGAGAGAAGCATCCTCATCAGTATGCATGTAAATCCTGTCTTGAAGGAAAGTAATGCTTGACTTCAAGTGGTCATTAACACTGTCTGGGCAGATTGTAGACTAAGCCTGGTAACTCTGCAGCACCACAACAGGCACTGTCATCGTGGGTAACAAATGAGGCTTGCCAGGCTTGCTCTGTTTGAAATTTTCTTGACCTGTCTGTGATTTTGTATTACTTGTCTTAGATTGGATTTTCTGCAGAAAAATTGGTGATTTCTTGCGATTGACCACGTGGCTAATTTGTTTTACTTTTTTTCCCATTTTTGTGTGATGTTTGCTGAATTTTATTCAGATAACAGTAGCAAGCAGGTATTATATATTGAATGAGATATTTATGACATACATGATGATTTAGGATAGAGAAATCTAGTCCTGGTATGATAGCAGAGGTCCCGAGATACGGAAATACAGTGTAGATTAGTACATGCCTAGGATAAGGGATGGCTTGACACTGGAGACTCCATAGCTATAAACAACTCACCAATAGTCAGTTATAGAAATACAGGCCTGGAGCTGGACAAAACTAGTTTTAGACGTAAGAAAGAGAACAATAAATTGTATCTAACATGCATAAAAGGCACCATAGATGTTACGTTTGGATCTAACATGAAGCTGCAAAGAAGTGAAGAGAAAGCAAAGTCTAAAACTGTGCAAAGTCACAAAAAAGACCCAAAGTGGACCCTAAGAGTGAAGATCAAGAAACCATCCGTACAAACACCATAGATCCTTCCAGCAAGACTCCAGATTCTAGTAACACATAACCTCACCATGCACCAGAATGAAACTGCTGAAAACCTTAAGACCCAGAAGAGTAGAAAAAAAGGTGAGCAAAACACATGGAAAAAAAGCGATAGGAACTAAGAAGTAAGTATGTAACAATTTTAACTGCATTATTATTACTTAAGATTTTTATGCATGGAAGTATTCTTTCTGTTCCTGTAATAAATAGATCTAGACTAATATTGATTCCTGGAATCAACTGTTAGGATTTCACTTAATACTAAGTTCTTGGTGTTATAGGTATGTAAATCCATGTGTTTGCCCATAAACAGGATTTCAATCATAGCAGCCTTCATACATCACTTGAAAGCCTATTTCTGCATATTTAGTTCCCAGATGTCTCAAGCTTCCAATATTCTTCTCCAATTAATCCATTTTGACTATAACTAGCAGTCTTTTTTTAAGAACATTCACAGTTGTTCAGCCAATTTTTTCTAGCATTAGAAACACTATTAAAGGCTTTCCCCCTCAAAAGAATAATATAGTTTAGTAATTAGATTATGGCTATTGTATTCTTAATTCATTTACTTTCTTGAGAAATTAAGCAGAACACCACAGACCATCACTTAGTTTTCTTACACACTTGTACAAGCCTGCTAACATGCAGGCTGAGAAAGGCAAGGTCCAACGCCTTACCTTGCGTCCTACTTTCATTCTCTAAGGCTGCATTTGAGATGATTTCAAGATTCATGCTGAAATGCAGGTTCCCAATTCCCTGATGGTCCACAGGAACATTCACACTACAGACCCCATGAAACCTATGCCGTTGCATTTCCCATAAATAGAGAACAGAGGGCAGCAGATCATTAACCACCCAGATCTCACCAGATCATCTCATCCCAATATTGCACTGGAGCACAGTCCCCTTCTGCTTACAAAGGGAGCTAGGAAGAATTCCTGGTGCCTCCAGGTGTTAAAAGTTTAACACCTTCACCACCTTTAAAGATCAAATACTTTGACCACAGGGGAGACAGTGCCAGGGTTTCTTCCACAGCTACAAGTGAAACAGCAGGGATTGGCAGCTCTTGGGTTAGGTGCATGCTAGAGGTTTCACAACTTATTCCCTGATATGTTAAAGCATGTTGACCATACAAGTGAGAATTGCAGCAAGGAAGGATGAGTAATAGTAGGTGTGGTGCAGGTATGCTACCACTGAAGAGCCTTAGGGGAAAATCCTTTACTCTTCTCCTTGCAGAAACTCACAGACTGCAGCCCTTCCATCCAGGCCATACGTTGATTCCGTGAGCTGGCTCTAGTTCCAATAGTTGGTCCCATAGGAAACTCTTTTCTACTTTTATGTTTTTGTGCATTTATCTTTCTGTTCTCTGAATAATTGCTCATAAGCAAAGAATTGAAGTCTTTGGCAAGGCATCTGTAGCTTTTTCTCCTTTATAGAACCATTAGTATTCCAAAACATCTGTTTCTTGCATCCAAGATGTAAACATCTGGAAAGTTTGCAATGTTTTCAAGAAAAAACAATTGGGTAGACTGATCTGTTAGTTGTCCATTAACTCTTTCACCAGAGCTTGTGTTTGTCCAAGCAGCAAGAAGTGGAAACCAGCTGCACAAATTTTGAGCTGCAGAGCTCACAGCTGTGAAGGCAGGTGATATGCAAGACAAGACCCAGATATGTTGTAAAAGGAATATTTCAGCTGGATACACACCTGAAATCACTTGCCAGTTTTCAAAACGCATTCATTCTGAGCATGGTATACTAGGTTTATATTGTTATGAGATGGTACATTTTAATATTTTTCACTAGTTGTAGCTGTTTAGGTGAGTCCACTTCTAACTTTGAATACTATATAGTGTACATTATTTTTTTCTAGAAAAGTTCAAATACTTCTATTGCTTTTTGACTATGTATCAAGCAAGGTGGTGTTCTCTGAGCTTATGTCACTTACTGCAGTTCACTATGACAAATTGTTCATCTTTTAAGAGTGTTTTGAGCTTACACTCCCATTCTCATCTACCCATTTGGCATGCAATATTAGAACATTTTAGGAAGGGCTCATAGCCAACTTTTAGGCCTAGCGTTGGACAACCTCATTCCCAGCCAAGGGCAAAGTTCAGTCTGTACTAAAGGGTAGGCCAGACCCAAGTTTTCTCTTTTATCATGCCCACAGCTCACCAAAACCCTGTGCCTGCTCTGAACCTGTCAGTTATATTCCTACAGTCTGTTTTCCTATAATTTATCTATTGTTATAGAAGTTCTGTGCTTCAGTGTTCACAAAATGTAAAAAATCTTTTAAAAAGGTACTTCAAGTAGAATAAAAATACATTAATTAAAAGTATTGGTTAGTTACATATTTTAAGTAGAGGTACATCTTAAACTGAAGGTGGAATGGGTATGTCAATAATACAAACAATTGCAGGTTTGCCATTTACTTTTTCTCCTCTAAATTCATTAAAGAGGATCTGTTTTTCATTAATCCAAGGTATATAAGCTACCTGAAAGCCAACAGAGTAAAAAAACCCACAATTTCTTTACAACTGGAATTGTCATTTGTGAACGGTAAAGAATTAACACACATATTCACTTTGACAGGAGAAAAAATAAGGTTTCTGCCTTTGTAGTGTTGCTTTGTGGAGAACACAGATGATAGGGCTCCTGCTTATTATAAACACTCATGGAAACACAGCTCCACCATTCCTGTGTTTTTGAGATGCTCCTACATTTTCATCATCATTTCGTAAGGGATGAAGTTTACTCCTGATCTCCTGTAAAATTAGGAAAGTTTTGTCTCTGACCGGGAATTCAAAGAGGTGACAGCTATTTGGTTTTATTGCTTCACAGCTTCACAGCCTTCATATGTGACAGGCAAGCTGCCTTGCCAATGTTTCCATATCACATGCTTCCCCTCAGATCTCCACTGAGGACTTTGCAACACAATCCCAGTATTACACTACACATCCCATCTCATCAAACTACACGGATGAAGGTGTGGGTGATATTTAGAAATCCATACAGGCAGAGTGTGAGTGGCCTGGCACTAATGATCTGTCTAAATTTTGGTCATCTAGTCACAGCTTTCAGCATTGTATAAACCCTTAATCCAAGGAAAATTATTCTCTGCTGCATGCTGAACTTCACCTTCTAAGTATCAATTCACTAAATTGGATTCATTAAATCCATTAAACTGATGCAACTAATACTTAGGTCAGTAAATTTATATTAAAAAATGCAATCAAGCACATAGAATAATAGAATCATTTATGTTAGAAAAGACTTAAGATCATTGAGTCTGACCATTGTTCTAGCACTACTAAATCCATCACTATATCATGTCCCTAAGCGCCACATGTACATGTCTTTTAAATACCTCCAGGGATGGAGATGCCATCACTTTCCCAGGCAGCCTGTTCCAATGCTTGTCAACCCTTTTAGTGAAGAAATTTTTCCTAATATCCAATATAAACCTTCCTTGTGCAAGCTGAGGCCGGTTCCTGTCATCCTGTCACTTGTTACTTGAGACAAGAAACCAACCCTCACCTTGCTGCAACCTGCTTTCAGCTGTAGAGAGTGATAAGATTTTGACACTGGGTGTAGGGCAACTTAACCTCAGTGACACCTCCAAGGTAGATAAAGCATCGTTTTCATTATTATTTGGTTCCACTTGCAGAGCCTCAAACCTATTATGCCAGGACACTTGTGAAGGTGGAATAGTCACAGAGGAGACACACGTGCTGCACTAGGCAAGAACTTGTTGTCATTGCCCCCTAACCTTAAGTCATTTTGCTCAGGCAGGTGAGGAGAGAGAATTGTCTGTATCATGCATCCTGTCTGCCTGTTGAGCCTATCTCAGGGAAGGCAGGGTGTGATTACAGCACTCTCCATCCCTGTGTCTGTCTCTCTCTCGATCCCTGATACTCCTCAACCTACTCACCTCCTCCCAGCTCTCTGTCACTAAGCAGAGGAGTTCCTTTACTGGGTGCACCTCCCACAGATGTGCTCACTGCTGCTGGCCACCACTGCATGAGAGCAGGACCCACCCTGCAGCCCAGCATCAGGTTTTAAATGAACATCAACTATCTTGGCTTTTTTTTTTTTCTCACTGCCTTTTAAAAACATGTAATGAAACAATTGCAGGCTCACCAAAGCACTCACATTTACTCTGATGCCCCATGGATTTAGAAGTAATCTTTACAAATATGCAAAAAAATAATTTTCATCTGCTCCTGTTCCAAGATGCAGGGCATCCTGAGCCCACCTTTAAGCACTGAGAGACACAATAGCAGCTGCCAGTATCACAATGGCTGCTGCCTGTATGGCCTTCTATTCTGACAGAAAAGGTTATGAATTGCTGAAATTTTGTCCCCCACAGGTGTGTCCTTGACTGATGCTGCAAACTGCTACACATCAGACAGCTCCAGAATTCATATGGTGCCCTAGGGAAATGTCCCATTTTCCCACACTCCCTGACTTTGCTATTGTCTTAACATTGTCTGTTATGTCACAGTCTGTTCTTGATTCTACCAACATCTGTGTGAGCCACTTAGATTGGTCAGGCTGAAAATAATTTCAGTTGGCTTTGTGAATATATACTTTATCAACTTAATTTTGTCTTCTTGCAGAGAATAACATTTCATATGAAATATAATTTCAGGTATACATTCTTTCCATTAAAACAAACTAAAGCCTTATTAGATATGAAATAATTTTAATTTCATTTTTCTCTATTTTTATATTTTATAAATATACACACTTAAGTGTATACACACATATTATTTTCATATTTATTACTTAGCCTTGGCAGTGTGATAAGATAACCACAATGATTCTCATTATGCCATGCACTGTGAAAACATGACAAAATTTCAGCACCTATAGGATATCAGTTTGTAAGTCACCAGTTCCAGTACTTAAAGGGAGCCTAAAATAAAGCTACAAAACAGGGAGACTACAAAAAAAGACCGAGACTTTGTACAAGGGCATGTAGTGATGGGACAAGGGGCAATGGCTTCAAACTGAAAGCCGGTAGGGTAAGATTGCATATTAGGAAGAAATTCTTTACTGTGAGGGTGGTGAGGCCCTGGTACACTGCAACAGAAAACACACAAACAAGCCACAACAGAAAAGTTGTGGCTACCTTATTCCTTGCAGGATTCAAGGCTAGGTTGGATGGGACTTTGAGCAACCTGGTCCAGTGCAAGCTGTCCCTGCACATGGAAGAGGGGCTAGAACTTTCCAAATCAAACCATTCTATGAGTCTAAGTTCCCTGGTACAAAGATGGAGCAAGAAGTATTA
Organism: Acanthisitta chloris; assembly: GCF_000695815.1. Lineage (NCBI taxonomy): Eukaryota > Metazoa > Chordata > Aves > Passeriformes > Acanthisittidae > Acanthisitta > Acanthisitta chloris. The sequence goes on from NW_008650354.1 coordinate 11,930, forward strand.
AAGGCATATGAGAGGGGGAAGAAGGCAAGAAAGAAAGGAATAAACTAAGGAAGATAATTTTGTAAGGTGTATTCACATCTCTTAAATTCAAGCACCCTAAATTCACTGGCCAAGACATATTTATTGGTTAGGCCCCAATTTGCTCTGTAGTGAATAAAAAATACAGGTTCCTGCTGCAAATGACCAACTGGAAAAGCTCACCTTAACAATTATGACCTGACTCCTGGCAGAATCTATTTTTATCCATTGCCTGTAGAGATAAACCTGAGAGACTCATTGTCTAAATTAACTGCATAAATCAGATGACTAAGAGGGAGGGCAGGAAGGAGTTGTACCTTGATACACCTAAGAAAACACATATAATAAAAAGTATATAATAGTTGATCATAAAGGTTCAAGCCTGAATGCCAGCTTGCTCTTACCAGTTTACACTTGACAGTATGCATTGTGACACTACTGAATTGTGAGGACTGGCCAAAAGAACTTTGTAATTTATACGTATCATCTTGGAAGTTTTCCAAGTGTAAGTTACCAGAAAGATATCATTTTCTTTAATTGGCCTTAATTTCCTTTGGAAGAAACAAACTCAGAGGGGCAAGCTTGTACATCACGAGCACAAGAATGGCGCTTGAAGCCACACCTGAAGATGAAAACCCTTGGCAACAGACAAAAAGGAGAGTGTCACAGTGGGCCACCAGATACACCCTCTAAAAGCAGAACCTGGTAGACTCCCTGTGGCCAGGTCTCAGTGCACCTCACATGAACCAACCCATATCCATGGATCCAGTTAGTCAATAACAAATAAACTGATAAACTGAAAAGGGGTTTTCTTTTTCTGCACAGTATAGTATTTCTACTTCTTTTAATACCTGACGCCAGAAAAATTAAACCTGTCAGTAAATACTCCACCACAAAGTCTAAAATTTCAGGCTTGTAAGAGAAGGATTAATAATTAAAATTTTGGACTTGTTGCTACATCTTTCACCTCAGTTTTAAAATGGGAATAAAATCTTGGCATAAATGATCTCTATAATGATAATTTTATAGGAAAGCCACCAGAGAATGTTAGGCATATGGTATCTTAAAATATTTATGGACATGTACCTTTCAGCAAACAAAGATTCCTGTCACCATCAGCTCAGACCCTGCAGGAAGTACTGCTGCAGGCGTTCTTACTAACTGTTCCGCTATTCATTACTCTTCTGAATCTCAGAGGTTTCTCTACATACGGTTAGAGTCTAAGGTTCAAAATTTATCTCCTACAAGTTCAGCTGGCTCAGCTGCTTGTCATGCTTAACATCACTTTGAAAACTCTTATTTATCAGTTAAAGCAGCATTGCACTGTAAAGCAAGCATTTTTAATAAATATGGCCCATCAAAAGGCTGATTAATCAAATAGAACTGGGTTGTGAATGACAAAAGATATTACTTACAGGTAAATGAAGAAGGTCTATGTGTCCATCAAAACCTGACAAAATTTCCCCCTCACATAAGGAAGCAACAATTGTTAAGGCCAGAACTGCTCTTGTCCCCAAAGCCATACTAAGCATTTCTTAATAACTGTCTTAAAATAATATGATTTCTCATTTTAAAATAAATTTTAAAATGTGCTTACCTTATAAAAATTCCGCACTGAAAGAGATGAACTAGACGAATCCATTTCAGCTTCCCAGTATCAGGTCCTTCCCAGTCATTTTTAAACCACTCATAACTGAATATCTGAGTTACTAATGATGAAAGACCTCTGAAACACAGTATCGATATACTCCAAGAATATTGTCCTTGACAGAAATATTTACTAGCTACCCAAAAGTCCACTCCAATATCAATTACATAAATTATAAATCCAACAACTAAAAAAAAAAAAGTAGCCTTAGTAAATGTCATCATGCACTAAATTGCCACTGTTGTCACGCTCTCCTCACTTCACGTAAAGGAACCTAAATGCTTTCCTACAATGGAGTCTTTTTCCTGATGATTCCACCTGCTCATAGTGCTTTATACAAAGGAAAATTAGGTTATGCATTTTTATTACAGCTAAGGGGCTTATATTTTTCTGTGTTCTTGATTTAATTATCAAATTAACTTCATTGATACACATCTATTCTGGAAAAGATAAATGTAAATTGTCTTTTAGTTGGTGGAGTCATTCTTCGTTACTGGTTCCTAAAAAGAAGAAAAAAGGAAGATTAGCAGCAACACTATTTTCATCATTTAAAGTATCATACAGTGATTCTCACAAACCTTTAAACAGGCTAGTACAAAATGTAGAATGTACTGAGATATCAGTGAACAAGCAGGCTGAGAGAGCTGCACCTCTGAACCTGCTGAGGTCAACCACTTTCCCAACCACTGATTCTCCACTCAAGCAGCCGTTGACATAATTCCTAACAGTTGCAAAACATGAAGAAGCAAGCTTACCTCTACCAGTTTTTTTAAATAGTTAATGGAAAATAAGATTGATTCCTTCTCAGAAACTTCTTAACTTCTGAGCTCTTCTCCCTTACTGTACACAGCATTGAGAAACATTGAGAAAACTTCCGTCTTGAGCACACACCGTCGTATCAGAGTACACATCGTTATGCAATTTCCAACTGTGTTGTTTTATGCGCATATGTCTAGTGGTTTTATCACTCCTATTTGCTTTTCCATATGCAGCAAGAAAGCTCTGATTAGGATTGCAGCTCTCCTGTTGAAGAGGCTTGTAAGGAGCCAGACCTGCACCAGTTTATACCACTGTAAGAAACGTCTGCTAAGCTGTGTGAGTAGCAGCTACACACAGATGATCTAACCACATAGTCTACTACAAATAGAATTAATTCGCAGCCTGAACTACATTTACATTGCCCAACACTGCAAGGATTCTTGTGACCTCTTTGAGTAGTCCTTACACATCTTTTCTCTGTAGATCTGTGGTATTTGCCAGGTGAAACAGAGAAGCTAGAAGGCAGTATAGGCTCTATCGCATTCATGTTCACCTCTGCAAAGCTATAAAAGTTAAAATGACAAAATGCCTTATTTTGCTTGCATATCTTAGGAAAAAAATCTGCTGACAGCAATCCCAAAGGATGGGATGCAGGACATGCCAAAGCACTGAGTTTGGGCTGGTGCCTGCACCAAACAGCAGCAGACAATACACAGGGAACAGCTGTACCAGGGAACTTGGAGCAGGGGTAGGGCATGTGAAGGCAGGTCCCTTTGGATTTTTGTGAATTCAGGCACACTGCCACAGAGGAATGAAATGATAGAATTGGTTAATAACCCATGAACAGAGGTAATGACTACTCTTTGCTTGTGTTGACTCGGCTCATCTATGCTGTGACCCAGGTACAAATGCAAAAAAGAGAACTTAAGCTCTTAATTTGCTAATGAAGACAAGTGGGAACCTAACACCTGAAAAGGTGCTGAGTGTCTAAACATTATTTTTTTTTATCTAGGCCTTAGCTATTTCTAGCCTCTCATTCTATCTCCTACTTAGGTTTCATGTCCTGGCCCAGAAGAGGTTAGAAAGACCAGGTGATCTTACAGCTGGAATAGCTGGAATCCTTTCTCTGTCGTTCTGATCCCCTCCAATAAAATACCACTAATCTCTTTCAAATCACTACCTCAATGTATATCCATTTCACAGTTAGATCCTAGGAAGTGGACTTCAGCACAAAGTCCAGCATAAACTGAACTTTGTGTTTACAAACACAAAAGGATAAGTTAATCATGAGCCAGCAATGTGTCTGTGTGGCCAAGAAGGCCAATGGCATCCTGGGGTGCACTATGAAGTGTGTGGCCAGCAGGTTGAGGGAGGTTGTTCTCCCCCTCTACGCTGCCCTGGTGAGGCTGCATCCAGAGTACTGTGTCCAGTTCTGAGCTCCCCAGTTCAAGAAAGGCAAGGAACTACTGGCGAGGGTCCAGCAGAGTGTTACAAAGATGGTTAGGGGACTGGACCATCCCTCTTATGAGGACAGGATGAGGGAGCTGGACCTGTTCAGACTGATGAAGAGAACACTAAGAGGGGATCTTATCAATGCATACAAATATCTGAAGGCCAGGTGTCAAGTGGATGGGGCCAGACTCTTTTCAGTGGTGTCCAGCAACAGAACAAGGGGCAACAAGCACAAACTGAAACACAGGAAGTTCCATCTAAATATAAACAAAAATTTTGAGGGCAACAGAGCACTAGAACAGGTTGCACAGAGAAGTTGGGGAGTCTCCTTTTCTGTTGATATTCAAAACCCTTCTGGACTGCGATCCTGTTCAACCTGCTCCAGGTGAACCTGCTTTGGCATGGGGGTTGGATTAGGTGATCTCCAGAGGCACCTTCCAACCATGACTCTTCTGTGATTCTTTGAAATGTTTTATATCTGAAAACTTGTGTAGGAACCAACTTAAGAGTTTATTGCTAGGGTTCATTCCAGAAAATACCAAAGAAAACTGTATTTACTCTATATGACACCATGTCGCTCTGCACTTTTACTTAAAACCAAAACGAAAACAGAAAAACAATCAAAAATAAGCCCCAAACCCAAACAGGTTCACTATTTGACTGTCGCAGGAAGAACAGCAGTAAAATGTTAGTCAATATGTGGATTCAAACAGAAAGTTCTTTGGAAGGCAATTTATGACCAAGGTAGGCAGTATACCAAGGTTCACATTAAATGAATAATGCTGTACCAGACATTTGAGTGGAAAGGTGTAGCCTCTAATTTTGCACCTGAAATTAATAAAAAAATGTAACTGGATTCGTTCCTCTTTACAGCCTCCCTATCCTTTTGTATCTGAGCACATAGACAAATATAAGAAAGCAAGTTTTACAGGCTATGTCCAGACCTCTATGAAACAACAGCACGAAGAGTAGCTGTGGGCCAGCTGATTTCTACTTCTGACACACCTAGTGTCCAAACTGCTGCCATGCTGGCACTCTGCAGACCTGTCTGGACATCTTGGTGGCATAGGAAGCTACCAGGTAAGATGAGATAAATGCAGAGCCACACGTTATCAAGCATGTGAGCTTGCTCCCTATTTCATAACTATCTTGAATAAGGAATCTAGTCATGAAAGAGCCTTGGAATGGCATAGGGTTTACATTTTCCTCACAGCAATCTAAAAAAGGTTCTACCAAAGACTCACAAATTTGTATTCATGAACGTGAGATGTCTTCATTCCAAGCCCAATCACCAATTCCTGCTCACTTGTGCACATGAAATCACTGCTGAATATCTCAGCCTTTAATATCCCCTATATTTTATGCATGATAGCACTCCAAAGAGCACCATGGTCTCGTGTACCAGGCAGGATTAAATTAAGTGCCACAGAAGAGAGTGTCTTGTGTCACTCAGAATTATATTGTTCCCAGTCTTATTAAAACTATGAAATCTAACAGGACAGGAGCAAGAAGAATAAAGGGTCTGTCAGTCAACATAAATATAAGCCTGCTCTAAAATCTAACATATGTTTACAGAATAATTTTGTGATAAAGCAGAAACAATAAAATGTGATTAGCAAGGCCTTCCTTTCTCATTAAACATGTAAAATTCTATTTAAAATGCAGAGTTACCTTAATACTGCTCATGGATAGAGATTTTTTTCACTTCAAAAAATTGTAGATTTGGATATTTGCAGGTTTCCCATCCATACCATTACAAGACTTGCAATTCAAGGAAAGTTAAAGGGCTTACTGATAAAACACAAAGTGAAACTCAAATCATATGGAAACCATGTGACACAGTTAATGATTAGCTACCTGTAAAGAACTGTCATTCTTATGAATATATTATAGAAATCCTATTCTAAAAATTTGATTTAGAAGTCCCCTAGTTAGTAGTAAGTTTAGTTAATACTAGTTAAATACTAAATTAATACTAATTTAATAGGTATAAAATTCCCTTCAATAAATTAATTTGCCACTTTACTCCATAAAAGTAGAAAAATAAAAGTACCACTCTCTATGTTTCTGTATATGTATATGTATGTTCAAACTTTGGCTTTAGTTTCCTAGACCTATTGAGCAAAAGCCAATAGATATTTCTGGAAACATACACATATATATGTATGTGTATTTATATATTTGCTTATATATATAATTTATTTATTTGTATACTCATGTATATATCACAAATATTTATGCAAAATGTTTTGGCTATAGTTGAAACCTGTAGTACAACGCACTTCAAAAACATGCACAGAAAGCTTTTCTGTGCAATGATACATGAAGTGACAAGTGATTAAAATTGTTTTCCTCTGGTTGAAGTACAGGTGTTTACAAGAACCTGCTCCAGCTGAGCTATCAGCACTCAACATCCAATTTTTACATGCTTAAAAGAGCTGCAGGGTACAAGGCACAGGTGTTGTGATTCTGCCTTTGTGACTGTGCTGCACACGATGATGCACAACCTCAATCAGAGCAGTCTATAGCTTTTCCAGCTCTCAGAACAGGAGGTACAATCCTATCAGTGAACATATTATCAGTGCTTGCCTTTTCTTGTGTGCCTTCCTGCTTCCCTCTTGTAGGTTAGAAACATCCTAAACATAAGCAGCCTTAGCAGTGCTTGAAGTACCATCATTTTCATGTCATCACTTGAAGATCAGAATCAACAGATCAAGTTAATTTTCCAAAGCTAAATAAAGATTATCTTCATCCAAAGCAGTACTGCAGAATTCCTGGTTCATTCCTGTAAGAAAACACATTGAGAAGAAAACCTTATGACATCAGAGAGGCAGTGCAGTAGCCATAGCAGCTTTCTGAATAAATGCAGCAGAGGTCTTTCTGCCTGTGCAAAATCATCTCAGAGATGATTCAAAGATAACAGGCCTGCTGCATGCATGCCCAACAAGCTCTTCATAATGTCTGTGAGCAACATGAATGCACTAATTAAAAATATAGCTGTACATTGGTCCACAACAAAATCCCACTGACTTCAGGGAAGAAGCAGCTCAGCAATTATAGTGATGCCTGTTCTCTTCCATAAGTGCCCAAATGAACATGAGCACTCTGTCAGAATATAGCTTTTGGGGACAGTATTTCTTTTATAGTTGGTCTAAGGTACTGTGTGCTTTTGCAGCAAATTGAATGTCTCACATGAGCATAAACCTCCATAATATTTGCAGAGAAAACCAAAAGGGGCTCATTATGCCCATTCTGTCTTGTTATACTCCTGAAGTAGTTATTCCACTTGCAGAAAATCCACTGGAATGGACTAGACCACAACCTTCACGTCATCGAGACTTCAATGGATGAGACTGCAAAAGTAGCTGCAGACAAGATGGGACTGTGGCAAACTAACTGTGGAGGAGACTATTTACATTTAGCAGCTTTTACCAAGATTGTTCTTCTCCGCGGATCTGGGCCAAATTTGAAAAGCAACTGCTCTCCAGTACAACATAGATTTCTTTTAAATCCTACAAAATCTCTTAGTCGATTATTAATATCGTTCCTTCATGTATGAAAAATGTTGGTCATCTAAGATATGTCCACACTGGATTATAAAAACACACATAATTTAGCAGCAGAGCAATAAATACATTATATACTGAGTTTGGTGTACAGTTTAAATTCTTATAGTTCCACCTCAGCTTTTTTTATTTTATAAAAGGCTTTGCAAGCTATTTGCCCAAACAACAACTAAGCTTCTATAGCTTTAAATCAGACAAGTCACAAACTCATTGCTGTGACCTTTGTTATAACTTAAAAATAACAGAAACTCTGTAGCACAAAGAGAGAGGCAAGGTTTGTGTATCTGATTCTTGCAGTGTAAACCAAGCAACTCACAAGCTAAATTACTGACTGGATGATCTATCTGTTTTCTAGTTAGACTTGGTATCAAAGCAAGCACATTTCTAAATCGTGACAAAACTTCTATGGTATTCAGTATGCATCTTGTTATTTGCTTCCAAATAGGGTAGGAAGGACCTTTTCTCTCTGCTTTGATTAGTGCTGACCTTCACTGTGTGCCTATTAACTCTGTATTATAACAGAACCAAAAGACTTTTCAAAAAGATGGGCTTGTGCAGGAAATGAAGATGATGGAAGAACCTGTACTTCGTTCTCCAAAGGCACCATTGCTGCCACCTACGGATAAAACAGATTCACAGCTCCTGCCTAACACCAGAAAATGCTTTACTACGGGGCACTAACAGTAGTAATAAGTATTCCCTGGGGAACAAGTCTACAGCTCCTTAAACAACTCTTAACACAGAAAAATGAAAGTCTTGTGATGTTAAAAATTACTGGGACCTTATTCCTTCTGAGATATCAGTGACATGCAAAATTCAGACAAATAATTTCAGAAACCTTCTCTAAAAATTCAGATTTTTCTTTGAAATGGAAAACCACCCAAATATACAACTTGCCTTGGCTTAGGTAGTAACTTCTAACGACCAGTTTACCTGAAGACTGAAAATGGGTTGAATGTACAACCAAATAGCTAAACAAATATGCTACAAAATAAGCATAATAGGGTACCTTGGCATTAGGTAAATTCAAGCCTAGTCACAGTTTCTTATAAGACACTATACAGGCAAATGATATGGGAAGAGAATGGAATATTATGTATAGAGATTTCTTGCTTACTTCAGCAGCACATTTGCACACAAAAAGGCCTCTTTCCTTTGACCCAAAACATCCTTTCTGTTGTCTGTAGCTCATGCTTTAATAAGCTTGAAAATAAGCAAAATAAATGTAATGGTTTTATATGTCAAGTAAGTAAGCAGACATCTCAAATATGTAAAGGTTTATCAGATAAATCAAAGAAACTGGTTTGAAGGCCTAAATATAGGCATTGCCAGCATCAGTGGCACAGTTTCTGTCTGTAGCTTTTGTGATGCCTGGCACTTAACAGCTGCAATCAAAGTCCATGTCCAGGAATATATTTTTTTTAATAACTGCATAATATAGGCCTGCATGAGGTATTGCCTGGCAAGTCTCTTGTGAGTCACAAGGCAAACTGTTTGGCTGCATGGGTGACTGCAAGGTAACCCATACTGTTTGTGCAGCTGAAGGGCTAGCTAACACAGTAGTGTAGCACTACTACGCTACTAAGTGTACTAGCTGCAGGTAAATTGACACTGATAAAACAGCCCGGAGACAAACTTGCTCCTGGTCCCTGGATAGCAAAGGTGTGTCTCTGCTGTCTGACCACGCAGCTGAAAGGCACCATTTGTTCTCTGACCTTGGAGGCCAGCTGAAAATCTGGAGCTGTGAGCTGACATCAGCAAGTGCAGCATGGCGAGGCAGGCAGCAGGACAGACTTCAGAGCTGTCTCCTGGCCCCATGCCATCCTCTGCCTCATGCTAGCCAGGAAGCCAAAGGTGTCAGGTGCATCTGTGGCAGACTGAGAACCAGCACCAGGGAAGGAGGAAAGAGATGTAGCGTTAGAGTGAGGAATGCCAGTTTGTCATGCATGGCAAGATGCAGACTTCTATTAGTATGATAAAGCTGTAAGTAGCACATTTCCTTGTATGTATTACTTGCCCACATTAGCATTTAAGCACATCAAAAAAATTAAACTTTGAAGTTTCATGAAGTTAGAAAGCTCAGTTGAAGCCACAAAATTTTGGTTTTCAGTTCCATGCTGTATACTGAGTTGCTTTTTTCTAACATGTCTTTCAGAAGTTTGCTATTAAGATCATGCTTGGGGATTTCTGCCCCTTCAGAAGACAGTGACAATCTGTTCTGTTTGCCCATATAAATCCTAGAAGTGGCCCCAGATCACATACAAGGATTTCACCTGTTTTCATATAATGAAAAAACATTTAAGCAAAAAAATCCTACAACCAAACACTTCTTTTGTGCTTTTTATTAATACAACCATCTTATAAATTTACATTTATTTGTAACATACGGCAATATATAGGTATAAAACAGATAATATTTGAAATTCTAATATTGGTAAAGTTCCCCATGGCAATTACATTTATTCTTCATTTACAAGTGGTTTAAGGAGATAACAAGCCTGCCCTAAGTTCTTTAACAGTGCCAGTTGAAAGGCAAGTAATCACAGGGTTCAGAAGGGAAGCTGCAAACTCTAACAGGTGAATTTCAGTATGAATCTTGTTTGTAAACACAGTATTACTACTTGACAGTGACAAAATGTCACAAGATCACAGAATGCCTGAGGTGGGAAGGGATCAATCCCCCCTGCTCAAGCAGGACCATGTAGAGCCAGTCACCCAGGACCGTGTCCAGGTGACTTTTGAGTATCTCCAAGGATGGAGTCTCAACAACTTCCCTGAGCAAACCTGTGCCACGCCTTGGGCAACTTTGTAACGAAAAAGTGTTTCTCGATGTTCAGAGGGAACTCCCTGTGTTTCGGTTTGTGCCCAGTGTCTCCGGTCCTGGCATTGGGCACCACAACAGGAACAGCGGCAATGGCTTTGTGACAGAGCCTGGCTCCACCCTCTATGCACCCTCCCTTCAGGTATTTCTACACTTAGATTAGTTACTGAGATTTTCCTGGTCCTGCTCTTCTCCAGGCTGAGCAGTCCCAGGTCTTGAGATGTTCCAGTCCGTTCATCTTAGTGGACCTTTGCTGGACACTCTCCAGTAGCTCTCCAAATGTATTAAAAGTGCTGAACCCTAGACAGCTGTACAGGAGCGTATATAGCTCCCACATGTGCTGCAAGTAGTGGGCACATTCCTAAATAGAGAGAGAAGGCGCAGCTGTCACGGCAGATCTCTCCGTGCCACCAGAGCTCGGATCCGCCTGTCACCGGGCGCAGCGAGGCCCCGACCCGGCGAGGAGAGCCGAGTCCGCGGGGAGCT
>NW_008650355.1:0-735 GCF_000695815.1 Acanthisitta chloris
TCTCAGCCTGTCTCCATAGGAAAGGTGCTGCGGCCCTGTGATCATCTTCGTGGCTTCCTCTGAACCCACTCAACAAGTCCAAGTCTTTCTTATGTTGGGGACTCCAGAGCTGGATGCAGCACTCCAGGTGAGGTCTCACCAGAGCAGAGTGGAGGTGCAGAATCACGCTCCTCAACCTGCTGCCCATGCTGCTTTTAATGCAGCCGAGGACACAGTTGGCTTTCTGAGCTGCCAGTGCACATTGCAGCTCATGTTGAGCATTTTGTCTACCAACATCCCCAAGCCCGTCTCCTCAGAGCTGCTTTCCATCCATTCTCCACCTAGCTTGTAGTTGTGCTCAGATTGCCCCAACCCAGGTGCAGGACCTTCCTCATAGAATCACAGAATGATCAAAGTTGGAAGAGACATCAAGGATTGCCAAGTCCGACCATTAACCTGTCACTCCACTGTAACCCCTAAACTCTAAACCATATCCTTCAGTACCAGATCCAGACGCCTCTTAAACGCTTCCAGGGATGGTGACTCCACCACCTCCCTGGGCAATCTATTTCAGTGCCTGACCATCCTAAGAGTGAAAATTTTTTAGTCTTATTATCTTATCTGAATCTTCCCTGTCTCATCTTAAGGCCATTCCCTCTAGTCCTTTCCCTGCAGGCATGGCAGAAGAGACCATCCCCCATCTCTTTGACAATCCCCTTTTAAGTAGTCGTAGAGAGTGATGAGCTCACCCCTGAG
>NW_008650356.1:0-2323 GCF_000695815.1 Acanthisitta chloris
CAGGTGAGGTGACAAGTGTGAGTCCTATCTCTCTGCCAGCTTTTAGGGGAGCTCAGAATGAGAGAAATGAGGGTTTTTTCATCTGTACCTTCTGCTCAGCCTGCTGCCCTTTGGCACGCTATTGCCTCACAGTCAGACTTGTTTCAGCTAAAGAATGGAGAAACAACACCCAGAAATGCAGCAAAAGGGAAGGGAGAGGTGGGAAGACAAGGAAAGCCACGTTATTCCAGCTGCCAGCACTTCCCAACTCAGTTACAGCAGGACCAGCAGTAAGGCAGCAGTGCCCCTGCAGACATTCACTCCCTCCCAAAGCACTTCAGAGGAGACTGACAGCCACAGTTTGGCAAAGTGTAAATTCTGCTTGAAATTACATGTGATATTATGTAAAAATAAACATCAGTTTACACACATGAGACTATGAGAGTCATCCAGCACTGGTTTCAGCTGGCCCAAATGTGGCATCTTGTCTAAACCACATCCCCTCTCCCACCAGCAGAGGTGAGCAGCCCCCTGGAACAAGGACTTACCCCACACTGCATGCACTGCAGTTTGCATGGGATAAATGTCTGCAAGGACTTAACCCACACTGCACACACTGCAGTTTGCATGGGATAAATGTCTGGAAGCAGAGGTAGGAAGGGGATCTGTGTGTACCTCAAGGAATGTCCTCACCAGTAATGTGTTGTGGAGGACCAGCATGGTTTGGCCATCATTATCATCAGCTACAACTGGAAACCATCCCCAGGCTGAGGCATGCTCCATCCCACACTGCACTGAGACCAACACCTACATGTTCCTCTCCTGGATTTTTCTTCTCTTTAATGAATATTTTTCAGCATTTTGCATGTGAACAGTTAGATCATTTCACCTCTACCCTTACATCATACCCATGGTGCATCTTTCCTAAGGAAAGGGGACCAACTCCATTCCCTTTCCAGCTCATCAAAGACAACACAGCTGACTGAATGCCCAGCCTTGTCTAGGAGGAAGAATTACCTAAGCCTAGTGAACTCCTGGGAAGGTTTTAATTTCTAAATAAATCATCCCGTGTATGTCTCAGCTTCCACATCAACTTGCAGGTTTAAATTATATCCACTGCTCCTCCAGTGAGGGTTTGCAAGGTTTATCTTGCTAACAGTTGAACACCAGTCTAGAGATGGGGAGATTAAAATGCACTAGTGTTGCTGCCAGGTGTAATAAAACCACAATTTGTGGTTAGAAAACATTTCTCAGTCCAAGAAAATAGAATTGCATGTCTTGGATTGATGATGGAAAGGGTAAAAGTGCACCTGAAGGGGTCTGGTGCAAGGTCACAAAGAGCTCTGCAGGGTAAAAGTGCACCTAAAGGGGTCTGGTGCAAGGTCACAAAGAGAAGAAAAATCAGCAGTCCCTGCTAACAACCAAAGCAAAGGAGATTCTGTTAGATAACTGCTAGAGATCTGTTCACTGATGTAAAATGTGTCACTTCTCCCAGAAGCCTTACAATTCCCTACCACCAGCCCTGGTTTATGCAAAGAACATAAAGGGCTGTGAGGCTGCTGCTTCCCAAGGGTTATCTCCTCTGGCTGTAGCTCAAGAAAACAGATCCCCAGTGAATAATGAGTTGCCTCTTATGGAAGAGGAATGGAGTCATAACTCAGAGCTGACCATGGTGTGTTTATGCAGAGCCATGCTGAGGTCAGGAGGTGTTTCATAGCATGGCAGAGGCAGTTGATTAGTCACCAACACTTCATTCTTCGACAGCACAAAGTGATAATTCCCATAACTCACCAGCTTTGTTTTTCAATACCATTAATTAACCCCTGAAACTGCCCATGATAAATGGCAGCAGAGATTCCTTGATGAACATGGAAGACAAATTGACTTGGTCTGTTCTTTAGTGCTGAGATAACTCCACAGTATGTTGTAATATCCCCTACCTGGATCCACGTGGAATTTCTCCAGAAGCCTGAAGACCAGTTTGCTGAGCATCCTGCGGTTGAATTTCTCCGGTTTGTACCTGGACAGGCCTTGGTATGGTCTGTAACAACAGCAGGAAGAGACATCAGTGGAATTACCTACAGGATGTTTCCCAAACAGCAGACATTTAAGAGTAGAGGGATTGGGGTTTGCTGGGTGCTGATAAGGACAGGCCTCTGCCTTTCCCAAGGGGCAGTGAAGAGCCAACAGTACAACCACACAGATCTCAGTTACTGTCTGAAGCAAATCCAGAGGCTGATTTTAAAGCAAGAGAAAGTGAACAATTCCTTCTCATCTTTTCAGAGCTAAGACTTTGGTGTCTTAGCTGTGAGATACCGGATGTGGCACTCAGTGCCACGGTCTA
>NW_008650357.1:0-15978 GCF_000695815.1 Acanthisitta chloris
AGCCGAGCCCCGCAGTGCTCCCCGCTGAAATTAGTAAGACTGCAGCAGAAAGTTTATGGTGACTGCTCTTTCCTTCGTGCTCCCCGGGGTTTTTCTTTTCTCCCTTCCCCGTTCCCTTCTGTCGCGTCTTCCCTCGGTTCTAACGCGACCCCAGCGCGGCGGTGCCGGGAGACGGGCGCGATTGGGAAACACAGGGGCGAGGCTCGAGCATCAGCCGCGGCCAGCGCACAGGGGCTCGGAAATCACCGGGCTCTGCTGAGGACTGCAACAGCCCCACGCTTCCCCGTGGAGCAGGAGGAATGCAGCTCTGATTAGACTTTCACTCAAATAACTTTCAGTGAGTTTCTTTGTGCTACAGTCTAAAAATCTGTCCCCTCTAGACTCATCAGCAGGACTTGGCCAGAAACACACAAGATGCTCTTTCTGCGGGTCCAGCCCGGAGCTGGTATCAAAGCCAGGATTTGGGAATGGAAGCTGGTAAACTCTGTGAGCAGATTGTGACACCTCGGGCTGATAATGAGCAAGCAAAATTTTGTACATACATAACATCTTTAAATAACTCTTACTTTAGAGAAACCTCCCAGTAAAACAAGACACAGTGTGCCACAGAGCAAGGCATTCCCGGGTGTCTCAGAGGTGTGTGAAACTGTGCTGGGGCAGGTAAAATCAGTTCAGGAGGAAGCAAAGAAGAAAAAGGACAGACTACAACCAGAAGCCATGGCATGAATCTCCCAAAGAAACTGCTGATTTGGAGTCTCTCACTGCATGAGACTCCAGCTTCGGGCATCTCTGAAGCATCTGTTCTTTCATGAGGGAAGCTGTTGAGCACTATTTGATACCCTATCAAAAGTTATACTCCCAGCGCAGAAAGCTATTGCTCAAAAATAAAGTGGCTTTTAAAAATTCAGGCCCCAGATTGAGCTTGTTCTATGGTACTTTCTTGTTTTCCTCCCTACTCCCTCACCTTTTTTTTTTTCCCAGTAATTTGAGGAAACTGTACAAAGCACATGTCCAAAAGAGTAGAGATGCAAGAAAACAAAAGTTTTGCTAAAGACTTCTAGCTGTGTTTCGAACAGTGTGAAGAAACTCCATACATGCATTCATCTCCTCCAAGGACCTGCCCAGAGGTGCCAGCATTCAGGCCTAGAGGTGTAAATCAAAGGTCCATCCCACTCTGGCAGTGAGGGACAGCAAGGCTGAGAGCTTGCTGTGGTCACAGCTCAACACACACTCCCAGAGGACTACAGGGACCTTCAGCTGTGCTTGAAAATCTCATCGTGGCTTCACTCTTTTAAATGGGGTTCATTTTCAGAACATTTGAATTTCCTGGAAGAAAATCTGCTTTAAATCATCTCGGACATGATATTCCAAACATCTTAACTGGACTCAAAGGCAGATGTTGCTCTAAATGGATGACAAGAGAGATTGAGCTGGTGAGGAAAAGTCTGCAGTCTGCAGAATGCTGCTGAGGGAGCCCTGTATGGGAAATTGGCCCTGCATACAAACATCCCCTCCAGAGAGGGGAGAGCAGCCAGACAGAGTTTACACCGGTGATACCAAGAAAAATGTCCTTTTGTCCTGGGTTACAATGTAGGCTGTAACCAATGGTATGTATTCTACTGTCCTCTCCACAAGCTGTTAAAGCAGGTGGGGCAGTGATCGTTGTCTCCTACTCATCCCTGATGTCTCCTCAGGGGGTGTCTCTGTTTAATGGACCCAGGCATGATCCATGGAGTTACATCATCCCGTTGGGAGATGCTTCACCCCAGGGGGGGAGCTAAGCATTCCCACATGGGGATGGGGAGCCAAGCATCCCCACAGGGATATAAGCTGAGGTTTGGAGCAGCACAGAGTCCCTTTGCCTGCTGGATTCCCAGAGGACAAGAACTGCCACTGGACCTTCAGGTGAAGACCAGATCTACAGGATCACTGCTCCAACAGACCCATCACTCCAGGAGAACTGCAGCCACCATTCAATCAGACTACTACCAACTCCCTGACTGTCAGGGTGTCAGGTTACTTTCTGACTCTGTCAGTGGTTTCTTTTTGTACTGTTGCATTTATTCTTTTGGTTTTCCTATTAAATTGTATTTCTGACTTGGAGTCTGTTTGCTTTCAAACCAGCACACATTTCCAAAGGAAGCCAAATGTAAAGTCAAAGCAAGAGAGTTCCTCCTGACCCAGTCACTATAGCTTCTGGACAACACAAGTGAGGCATCTGGGCTGGCCTCTAGCCTGGAGGACTTGCTCACATTAGCCTCCTTCACCTTGTCAGATTTATTGGATTTTGTGCAATAAAAACCACATTTAGCAAGCATATCAGGGGCTCAGCAGTGCTCTTTCACCTCCCTCTATCATATGCAGGCAGGAGTGAAACTTAATGGATATAGATGGGGAAAAAAAAACCCTCACATAAAAATGAGACTCATGATTCAACTCAGAGGTTCTTTGGTTGGGTGTTGAGGAGGAGGGAGTGAGGCTGTTTGGAAAAAGGGCTAAGAGGCTAATTTTCACCATACTCTGTCCAAACATTTGTTCTGGAATGAAAACGACGACTTCAAGTTATTGGCACCAGGAGCTCAGGCACGGAGAGGCAATGTGGAAAATTCAAAGACATTCTTTTTCATCTTGAAATATATTTGTGTTTAACAATCTCACATGGAAACTACTTTAAGACAAAAGAGTGAGCTCATGATACAATTAGTTGGACTAGGTATGTGGATTCTTGTAAGCTCCTATCAGAACTTTGCATAAAGCTCTTATACTTGATTTTATGTGTCACAGTGTCTGGCCTTCCATGCAAACCCCCAAACCAGCTTTAAGCTAACACAGAAATCTCTTCCTTATAATAACAAAGAAAAAGCAGCTTGGGTTAAAAAGCTGCCAGTGGCAGAGATAAGATCAATAATTAGCTGGCATTGTTTTTAAATTAACTTCTACAAATTTTAAGATACCTCTTCCTAGAAAGTATAAATTTTGCTGATTAACCTCCTGCTCTCACAAGGTGGAACCTAATTAGAGTATGAACCTAACAAGGGTTGGAGCTGTAAAGTCTCTGTAAGTGCAGCATTTGTCATTATGAAATATCTCAGAAACAAGTGAGATCAATAGAGTGGGATTCCACAACATGCCAACTGAAATCCTCCAGAGCACCACTCTGCTGCTTACTACCCCATTAAAGTCGTTCCCTCTGGTTCCTGATGTGGCCGTTAATCCTCCGTAGGTGTAATCTTCTTTGGGAACTGGCTGCTTAGCAAAATGCAGTTCACCCTGGCTGCTGACTGCCAGTGTGAGTATCCACGTTAGCCTGCAAGGAGGTTTGCAAAAATTTCAGTGCCTTCAGGGTGCGATTAAATAACTGAGTGATTACTGAAATATGCTGGAGAATATTAAAGCTGTGAGCAGATGCCTCTGTTTCATGTTGCAATGGAGCAGGTGGTACCTGCCCGTGTTGGAGCAGCCTCTGAGCACGCTGAGCGAATCTCCTTCCTGAAGTATTTAAAATGCATAAGAAATAGACATGATCCGCCAGGAAAATTCATGAAGCTATCCAGAAGGTTTAAGGAAAAAGGAAATCTCTGCTTCTGATAGAAACCCCTGCCTGCCCCACTGTCCAAATGCAGCGAGTGGCCGTGGGCAGCAGAACTGCTGCTGGAGGTGGAATTTCCCAGAGGTTCCTGATCACTATTCAAGTCCTGCAGTAACCTGCTGTTAGAAACTCCCGATATAGTTCCCTGGCCACACATTTTTCTGCCTCTTGCTTTCTCTCTTGCTTTCTAAGCCTTATGTTCTTTTTTAAAAAATTCCCCATAACACTTTCTTTTTTTTTTAATTCACATTACATGAATTGTATAATCACCATTCTGAGAAACAAAAAATTAAAGTGTATATTGGTAATTATATATACACTTTGTGGCAATGTTTTCCTCTAGCTGTTTGCTTTCTTTTCTGTTTTATGCAAGTACATAAAATTTACTCTTACTGCTGTTCCACATACCGAGGGCCTAATTCTGTGCTCACATACGTTGGCAGCTATTGACACGAGTGAACTCAATTTCTACTTCACAGCAGCTTATAATCAGATTTCAGAATTCTCTGTTTATGGACGAAGAAGTTTTAATACTGCAAGGGAGGTTGACTCAGGATCACTGCTACCTCAGAATTATTAACCACAAGGAAATGTGCTGTGTGTCCATGTTAGGCTTGTGTGAAACATGGACAGGGCATAGCCAGCTTTCCAAAAATCCTCTGCCCCCAAACAGCTGTCAATGGAAAGGCCAACAGCTCTCATACACTGTTCACAAACAGCTCAAAGTATCCCAGGAAAAGCTGTTCCTGGAGGATGGCAGTGCTGCCATACACAGTCGTGTGTACCTACATGCACAATCCCCACTTTCCCTGCAGCCTTCGATCTGGCTGCAGCTGAACAAGGGAATGTTAAGGAGAATTCCCTTGAGTAAAGCATAGCTTCAGACAGACTCAATAAATCAGTGGGATGCCAGGCTGCAGCCTGGGTGCAGTGCCAGCAGCTGCTGCTCCTATTCTGCTAACCCACAAAGTCAATGTTGCATCACTGGAATAAAGGATTTCTCCAAGTGGACAGGTCTCCCACGGGGAAAGCACTGTGTTATCCCTGCAAGGTGTTGTCTTACTTGCTGTAGGTATGTCCACTCCTTTTTCCATTCCAAAATTCCCTCACAGCTTACTATCTTCAGGTTTTGCAGAATGATTACTAACCAGCCCAGTGTGGTTCAGTAATTGAAATTTTGAACAAATCCAAGGAGGATTCACACCATTGCTGAAAGACATGCTCAAAATATAGTATCCAGTCCAATATATGGAACTGCTGAAGAAACAAATATAGATCTTCCTCATTTGTACAAGACAGTATACACTGAAGTACATTTGTTATGATTACTCTCTGTTCTTATTCAGTGCATTATTTTAATAGAAAATATTTAGATTAAATATTTGTAGCTCTTTTTAGAAACTAAAGGTGTACTAAAATATTCTGGTGCATGAACAATGATTCTTTCAATTAATTTTCTATAAAAGTGAAGGTGAACAGTGTTAAATTACAGCCATAAGATGAAAAAGATTCCTCCCTGTTACAATAATAATGTAGTATTTTACCAGATTTTTCCTGCAAACACAGGATGTCATGAAAATAGGATCAGTAATGTCTACATATCACTGACTCAGTGCAGAGAATATGTTGTGAGAAGTGAAGGAAGTGAAAAACAGCCTGCATACAACTGCCTTGTTACCAGGGAAGGGAAGCAAGTGGTTTTTGAGATAGAAAAATGCAAGCAGAAGCAAGAGAAAATGGTCTGTGCCTGAATGAACTGAACCTGCACAGAGAGTAGGTGACTTTACGAGCAGCACTTCACAGTGCACCTCTTGGCAGCTCTCTCTGGGCTGCTGAATGAATTCTGATGAATCACAGGCAGTGGCAGAAGCAAAGAGTATCTTCAGGATCCCGCCAGTATGGTTTGTGTGTGCCTGTTACATTCCATCAAATGGGGAATGGGAAAAGAGCAACCTTTGGTCCTCTTCATTTTCAAATGAAGCTTCAGAGTAATAGCCAATACTATCTAAGACAACAAAACAAAATTAAGCAAAAACCCGTTTGTGGCCACCAAACTATACTAATTTTCCTTAGCACACTAGTGCTCAAAACCCATTGTATTGACAGATACCCATACTTTGCATGTGAGGAACTTCAGAAAAGAAGAACAAATCCTTCTTCTTTGGACTCACTTAAAGTCTGTAGTAGACCTCAGGAACACTGTGCTGCAACTCACTGCATTCATTTAGCCTTCTATTTGCACCAGCTATTGCATTATAAAAAGAGAAAGGTGAACCTGACCAATTTGAGAAGTAGATTTAGATTTAATTTCATCCATAACTATTACTCACACTGCTAACAGGATTCAGTATTTCTACCATGCAAGAGCTACAGGATGAGTAATGTTTTTGCATGCGTGAAGATTTACAGGAACACAGCTAACCATCTCCCTACCTATGAGCACAGCCACGTTCCCAGTCTCATTGCACTGCACTCAGGAACTGCCACAAAGTACTGGAGATATGCCAAAAGCACTGCAAAGTGTGTTTCTCTACAGGTTTATGCTTCTTTAAGCTTGCCATGGAAAATGCTGAACACCATGCACAGCACTTGGTTTGCAAGAACATCAGAGCCCTGTCCAGTGCCAATTCTCCAGGGATGCTCTTGCTCACTGAAGACAGACCTGAGCATCATATTTCTGAGTTGAAACCATAGCCAAAATCCAGTCCAGAGAGGATTTATTGAAGCTTCAAGATCAGCACACAAGCTTCAGTGAAAAGTCAAGCAAAGCTGAGAGTATTTTGTCTAAGCAGGATCCTCTCCCTTATTTTCAGTATATATAGCAAGCCACCCAGAAGCAACACCCTTTTTAAAGATTAGACCCCAACTAGTAGCTAAACTTCTGAAACATGATAAGAACTCGCACACTGAGAGCCAATCCACCTTCCCAAATATTTATGCACCTAATAGGTAGCCCTGCAAATTTGGCAAGTCTTTGCCAAGCTTACTATGGCAGAACTTGATCTGATTGAATTCTTGTCCTCTCATCATGAAGAAGTTACACCATGATTCCTGAAAAAAAAACTGCTGCATCTATCTGCACTAGGCATCACATGCAAGCAAAATTCATGCTGAGCCGTTGCTTTGGGCTGACAAATTTTATCCTGAGCTGTCCATACATGGAGGTATCATCCTGAGATCAGCTGCCAGTAAAGCCAGAATGAAAAAAAAAAAAAAGAAAGAAAAGTTCACATTATTTAAAGGGTTTAAAGTTTTAGTTAATAGCTTGTAGCTATGGAGACTGAGGCATCACATGCAAGCAAAATTCATGCTGAGCCGTTGCTTTGGGCTGACAAATTTTATCCTGAGCTGTCCATACATGGAGGTATCATCCTGAGATCAGCTGCCAGTAAAGCCAGAATGAAAAAAAAAAAAAAGAAAGAAAAGTTCACATTATTTAAAGGGTTTAAAGTTTTAGTTAATAGCTTGTAGCTATGGAGACTGAAGTGAAGGAGTAGGGGGTTTATGTTAGATCTCAGAGGCTGTAGGAAAGATGCTTTCCAGATTAAACAAACCAAACAAGTTCAATAACAACAAACAAATGGAGAAAACGAATTGCTCTCATAGACCCTTTTCCTTCATCTATCTGGTTTCATACAAACCTAAGCAAAATTTCAGATGTTATCACCTGTGGGAGGAAGAGAAAAAAATTAGAAGAATAATACTGAAACCATAATTATTTTCAAAACTCTGCTTCAATGTTACTGAATAACAGATCAAAACTCTCTCTTTCTTCAATCTGTGTAAATCTAATAGCACACAACATGATAAATTTTTAAGGATGAAAGACAGTCTACCATCAAATGAGGACTTTCCCTAGAATGTTGTAGAGCAATTTGCTCAAGGAGCAACAAGGAGCAGTTGACGTCAGAAACTAAAAGATACTTTTTCTACCCCTCAAGCCAAACCAAAATCTCTTTTTCCTACAAGACATGTATTCCTGTCTCTCCACTTCAAAGATGTTTTTACTAGACTCCCAGGACACTGAAGAAGACTCTTAACTCATTGCTGCATGTGCAAAAAAGCAGATGAGTAACTAATCTTCTGGCTTATTCTTTCCTCACAGTATTAATTGGTTGGGCATAGTCTGTGTACATTTCTTGGTCATGGCAAAAGCCAACATTGTAATTAAAGACGGTGAAAGATGAGGTAGCAAAGAACCCTGTCAGAAGGATTGCAGCTCAGATTTCTGAGGTGGCTGTTTGGAGGTCACTGCTTTGTCTCCTCACCTCTGGGGTGGGAGAGAGTGTCCTGAGGACAGCAGCAGCCTCAGGCAAGCTGCTAGCAGTTGTTTTGGCAGTGTTTATATCTGAGAGTGAACATACCTGGCAAACTAAGGATTTTTCACAGTAAATGCTTCAGTAAATGAAAATATAAGATGGTACAAGGAAAAGGCTGGTGGGAAAAAAACTTCAAGAACTTATATGAAGGTGAGAGAAGACAGACCACAGGATTTTGAAAGAACTTGTCCAAAGCACCAGCAATGAAAAAGATACTAAACATCACATTTTAGGTATAATCCCCACCATAGAATATGAAGATGATGGTGGGGTTGCAGTCCAGGACCAGACTTGGCCATGCTATGCCCTTGACTGCTGTTGCTCACAGTCACAAATGCTGCTGTTGACATTCCTCTTCGTTCAAGTGTAACATTTCCCAACCTTTTCAGATTTGCGATGCCTTTTCAATAATAAAACATCTGAAATCCCCCTTATCTCTCTTTCTTTTCACCTGTGTGTCAGTCACAGGCCCACACTGCTCAGCCACTATGATTGCTCCTGTGCTTCAGCTGACAAGCTGTGAAAGTTTTGGCTGCCCAAAAATCATTGAGAACATATTTACTTCCTTGTGTTAAAATGATGAGATGTTTGCATCTCATTGCCAATGTACCTTCACACATACACATCAGGGAGTTTTAGTGACATCAAGTATCACATCCAACTAGTTAGGAAATACTACCTTAGCGAGACACAATGTTACTGCCAGCTGCTCATTCCAATATCACTTAAGCATGCATAGAGATAATTTCCTTATACTTTAGCATGGTTTTTACATTCTGGTTATAAAAAACATAGAACACTGTGGGGAAGAACAGTGTGGATCACCCACTCCTATACTTTGCAATGAACCAAGGACTTTTTCAATAGAAATTATGGTCAATGTCACAATGCTTAAACTAACCAAGCAAAAAGATATGAGATTAGAATGGTTTCTTCTTTCTGTTGGGCTGTGAGCCTTTTTGTGAATCCCAGAAAGCTGTTGAAGACCTGTGGGACTCCACAGTGTTGGGAAGAATTTGTCAGGAACTGAGTCTCATGTGCAGTTACGTATTCTCCAGCAATTGTGCAATCTTCTAATAACTAGATCCAGAAATTATATTATCCTGCTCTCAGCTTTGGTAAAATACCACAATTTATGCTTACTGGGATGCTGAAGGCCTCAAATGCAGCTGAAAGTCACAGCATCTGTAGGCAAGCACTGCTCATTACATTTACCTATAACTTCTGAGACAAATGTAACACAGCCATCCTGCACACACACTAAAAGGACACTAACTCCAAACACATAATCCAGCCATTATTTTGACTGCAGTATGTTTTCCAAATCAGTTTGGAAATATGTTTTTATTAAAGTGCATGATTTGTCAAAAGCTCTTCCAGCAGGTATAAGGAAAACAGCAAAGAAACTGGAACTTGCTTAACCAAGTTTGTAAACCTGCTGTTTCAGTCTCAAAGATGAATTACACTGCAGCAGCACGTTCACTAAACGTTCATGCTCTCCTTCTTGCCCTCCTACCTGTGTTCAAAGAATGGAATAGAAAAACATAAATCAAAGTCTCAGAACATATTTCTCCTCCAATTCCGAAGGTGCCATATCTATATACCAGAATCATAATCCCCTGCAATACAAATAAAAAGCACTGCCCAGCAATCACCACTTCAAAATAATTACAGGCCACACAGTAATTTACACTTATCTAAAGCCTTTCACCCCAAGGATCCCAAAGCAATTTATACACAATATAGATGTGGCTGATATGAAAACAATAATGCCAAGGAGCTACTTGGGAATTGAGGGGTTGTCCAAACCATGCAGATCTTTGCAGTCCAGAGCTTACATCCATTATCCTGCTAGTAGTTTGAACAAAATCTGTTACAGCCTTCTATCCCAAGTTCAGGAATAGTCTAACCATTGACAGGCATGTTCTGAAACCTTAATTTCAGTGAATGGTGTTGAGAAATTAAGAAATGAAAGGGCTTGATACAACACTGCCCACAAGACATATCCAGCTTCAGCAGGTGCTCATCTGAAACATGACCAGGACCAACACATCCTTCTGGAAAGAAAAAAGGTCTCAATTTCTATGCTTGCTTCCCTTTTCCTTTATCAAATTTAATTCTGTTCCATCCAGGCTCTGGCTAAATACTGGCCTACAGGCAGAGCCTCACTTCTTCTGTGGTAGCTCTGAAATATTGTCATTTACCTCCCAGCTGCTCAGCAAATTAAAGAAGACAGCCTAGAGGCGCTTGCTGGAGTCCCAACACTGTCAATAGCACCAGGCCACACAGGTACAAATTGGTCTTTAAACAGAGCTGTGAAATAGCTGCTGGTTCCCTAATCCTCAAACCGCACCCCTGAGGCTCTGGGTGAAAGAAAGCTTGGGAATGTGAATGGATATATATGTCTAACAATTAGCCGGTAACACATTTACATTTTCAAAGCAATCTTCATATGGAAAGAGCTACCGGGCTCTCTCTGTATTATAAAACACAGATTGTATATTGGCTTCACTCAGTCTTCAAAGTGCAGACACAGGAAATTTGAAAGCGTTCACTGTTCACTTTGTAGGATTCCCAACAGGCAAATTTGGGGAAAATAAAATCTCTTTTGTAATGTGAGTTATAGACACCAGCAACAGCAAAGCTCTCTGGCAATCTTCAGATCCAGAGAGATCTCTGCAAACTCCAGCACTTTAAGGGACAGCTAGATATCACTACCACATTTTAAAATTAGAAAATTAAATCCAAACACCACAGGATACTTCAGTCTCAAGGGTAGGAAACTTACTCTCTTCCCTTGCTCAGCCCTCTGTAACATATTAACATATTTCTCTACCAAAATAAGTACATAGGCCTGCTAGGGAAATACAGGATTTTTAATGGATTGGATGAGAACAGCACATATAACAGGACTGCAGCATCTGATCTGCATGGCTAATGTGTCTGCAGTCAATCTGATCAGTGAAAGGATTGGCCTCACTGCACCATTAGGATTGTTACTTGTTTAGGAAGGAGGAAAAGCAAAGTGTGTTTTGAGGGGAAGGTGTTTGGTTTGTTTTGTTTTAAAATAAAGTAACATCAGGGGGAAATCTTACCATTTTTGCTACCCACGTGGCACCACATTTCCGTTTCACTCCTGAGTGGCAGCTGCAGCATCTCTCAGCAGGGATAAAGGACTTACTATGAAAGTACAGAGAAAGAAGTCATTGGGTGGACAGTTTTTTGCTCTTCCTCATGATTCCTAGGCTGACAGCTGATCCACTAATGACACTCCAGACAAGTGAATTATTCAAACAGTTTTCATAATGATATGTTGAAGATGGTTGATTGCATTGCCTCACACTGGATTTCTTTTCCTTATTACTTTTGGGGGGGGCAAAGAGGCCACAAAATGAACATTTTTCTTTAATTGGAGAGTCCTTAGAAATCACAGGTATTCAGTGTTGTCTGTTAATAGTCAGATGCCAAAGGAAAAATAAAAGTAAATAAATAACCAGCCTCATAATGAATCTGGTTTGGCCTAAACTCTGAAACTCAAACACCGAATGTATGGAGTTATTTATTTTTCAATCTTCATACTGCTTCAATTTGTGGTTCACATCTTCAAGAGGTGAAAAACAATTTCATTTAGTATAAAAGCTGCCCAAAGAAGCTATACCAGTTTATACCACCTGGGAATCTCACTCTGTGCTAATCTGTTTCATTCATCCCCATTTCTTGTCATATAACTGCCAAGGGACTAGCCTGGATCTGGAAATGCATTACCCAAGTGTCACCAGTAACACTGTCTCTTTCTCTGCGGAGCATCTTAAGCCAGAACTGACATCAAAACTGGATTTGTGAAAGTAAGTGGAGGCAAGGACAAGAAAAAATGTGGTGAAGGAGTAGGATTCTGTAGCAAATTCTGGATAAAACCAGCTCTGTCATTGCCTTTGCTGCAGACAGGAGTTAATTCCATACTTCACTTTTATCTTCTGTGTTCATATATTTATGAAAAGGATTTATAACATGGAGTTTGTAACTGTGAGGGAGTGTATTAGATGACCCAGTGGTCCCACGAATCCTTATCTGTGGTTTCACTGCTCTCGTGGAGTGCAGCTTTTGTGAGAATTTGGTCTGGAAATAGCAAGGATTTTGATTATCCACACAATAGGTCTTGCATTGACTTTGGAGTTCAATAAAGAATCATTGCAGAGACCTGATATGAGAGAGTACATATTTGCTGCTTCCTATGTTTCTAATCACAGTACACTGGACTGGAAAGACAATCTGGGGTATTCAGTCCAGTCCCTTGTTATTGCAGGTGACCAAATAATAAATCTATTTTATGAACTGATGGAATGCTTTGTTCTGTCAGAAGACACTTCATATCATGTAGTTTTATTTCTAGTTCCAGAAACTTTCAGTCAGTGCCAGGCTGACTCAGGATATTAAAAAGGAAGGAAGGAAGGAAGGAAGGAAGGAAGGAAGGAAGGAAGGAAGGAAGGAAGGAAGGAAGGAAGGAACTTTTCATCTTAGCTAAATGAGAAAAAATTAATCCTTCATATATATCTAACACAGATCTGAGCATTTTATATACCAAAATAATTTCAGTGTGCCTTGCCTCAATGATTTGTGTGCCTCCCATGCTGAATCATAGCAGTCTGTGAAACACAGGGAGCTCCATGGCTCTGGGGAAGATCAAACATCTTGGGATCAAAAAATATCCAATGTCATGCAATCAATAAAGAATTAGGACTTAGGAATATACCTATTTACAGTGTATAAGGTTATTTGGAAACAGGTCATCTCAAAATTCAAGTTGTCTTACCATTAAAGTACAAACTTGGCTGTAAAAGTGGCTGTGCTGATGGAACAAAGTTCTGTATCTCATTTGATTTAGTTCCAGAAGATGCTCTAACTGAAAAGTGCACTATGACATTACACAACAAAGTTCATACTAAATGCATTTAAATTACAGAACTGATAGATCTAAAAGCATAAATTTAAGTGTAAGTGTCTGTCCTAGCTCTATGTTGCTGCACATTGCATTTAGAAGCAGATGTAAGTGATCATTAATAAAATTCACAGTAACATTAAAAACTCGTGAGGTAGTCAATAATCTTGGGAACTGCCAGATTATGTAAATCAACTGGCAGAGTAATATAGATTTTAAAACTGCAAAATGTCAAGTACTAAAGATTCTTAAAGGTGGGAAACAGAATAGCTGGACATGCTGGCACTGAAAGGGACTTGTCATAGAAAATCCCCAATGTAATGTGACATCCACAACTGAGAAGAGGCAGAGCAAATATTTGGCTGCATGAGAAGCAGAACCCAAAATGCTCAGGAGGGATTTTTCTCACACATTTTCAAGGGGCTGTTGAAAATGCTGGAGAAGGGGAGGGAAAGAAGAAGAGGCTGAAGGCAGAAGAAGGCAGCACAGGACACATGAGTTGTGTGACAGAGATATTATCAGCAGTGAATAACTCAGAGCTCACCTGGTATCAAACAGGTTTATAATCAGGATGTAACTGTGAGAGGCTTCACTCCCATCATGGCTAATGTTGCAAAGAGACTTCCCCTATAGCCTGTAAAAATGCTAATGTCTTACAGCTTCTGTACTACTTGGTAGATAGTTTGCTAGTTTATTGTAAAGCACTTCCCTAAAGTAATACTCTTTCATTCCCTGTTAACTTTGTATCCAGCTTTATACAATTAATTAGGGAAGTGTTCAAAGACCTAGATTTTAAACCACTTAATTAATTAGAAATGAAGGTTTAATGGCTATTCCTCTCAGACTATTTAATTTAATGAGAGAATTTGCAAGAAAAATAAGGAAGAAAAATCGATTTAGTGTATAACAAATTGCAACAGAAAATGGCAATGAGATGAACATATGTATCTGTTTACTGTTCAGCTGTATAAGAGCATCCCAATCAGAGCTCAGGATGCCACACATTTTTGGCAATGGTGACAACAACTCATTACTTCCAAAGAACTGCCCAGTCAAAAGAACTGGTGTTTCCATCACACCCCAGGATGCCGTGGGTTTCATCCCACCTCCTAGAAACCAGTCCAGAAAAACAGCTGTAGAGGAGCCTCATCACTTGCCCCAAGTCCACGAAAAGGCTGGAAAAGTGAGAAATGACCTCCCAAGAGCAGGTGCCAGCAACTGGCATTCAGCTCAGCCTCGTGCTGGGCTGGGAGGCTGAAGCCACACATGGTGGCATCACAGGAGGACAACAACCCTGTTCAGAAGGAGGTGACACATGTGGCACCATAATGTTCCTGACTAGAAAAACCAGTGAGTCATCATCCTAGCACCCAGCTGAGCAATGTGATTTCATGCAGGACACACTTATTTGAGCTAAATCTTTCTATTACTGGAAAGAAAGTCATGCAGCAGCAGCAGCAGCCTATCAGTTTTATTTTGTTAGAGCTGTCACACTGACATCTCTCTAAAAGCAAAATTCCTTTATATGCCAGAGAAAGGCCTGAATGCCAAATGATAGGAACATGCCCTTCTAAGTTACTGAAACATTTTTAGTTGTTTCATTCCCTGAAGTATCTGCCACAAGCAAGAAAAGCCAAGACTGAAGACAGGATAACTTAGTAAAGAACACTGAAATGCTTCTAATAAGACGAGTAAGACCTAAGAAAATATCAGAGCTGCTGTTACACTAAGCTTTGTAAAAATCATAAAAGAAACTGCCCCTCTACTGAGACATTTCAAATCTAATCTCTACTTTTAAAAAAAAAAGTTGACTCTGGAACATAGAAAACATCAGGCTTTGGGCTGGGGACAGATGTTGCTTTGTGGTTTTATTTTAAGAACTTGGAATTTGGTAGGATCTAAGTATAAGCATTCAAAAAAAACATTAAATTTGAAAAAAGGCTTTGTTCATGAGTACTGACAAGACTGATTTGTGTTAAGATGAAATGAGACTCCAAAGTATATAACATTCCAAAATCATTAAATCTGAAAAAAGGCTTTGTTCATGAGTTCTGACAAGACTGATTTGTGTTAAGATGAAATGAGACTCCAAAGTATATAACATTCCAAAATAAATACCAGCACGTAGCATTGGTGTGATTCCCCAGCCAGCAGCATGATTCATCCCCCTATGATGGTATAGCCACCTATCTGGTTTTTCCAAGACATTTGGAATATAGGTTTGCTGATACCAAGCTTAACTTTTTGTCCCTCAGCTATTGCTAACCAAGCCCTATCACTGTAATTCAAATCAATCCAGTTAGTCTAATTGAATAAGCAACTGGATCTCCACAGAGCTGAGCATCTATTCTGCAGTTCACATAGCTAAGTTACTCACAGTGAATATTGCCATTTCACATTAGGAATTGCCTTTTTAAAAAACTGAGGGATAACCTTTGGCACTAAAAAAGAGAAAGGGGGAAATAATAGGGAAAGTTTTTTGACTTTCAGAGGGCAAACATGGATATAAAGCCCAAGGAAATCTAAGGAGTAAGGAATAAATACCATATTGTCCAAAAAGCAGCTAGACTGGCTGGATAAGTGAATGGCCTGGGGTAAACAACAAAGTGTTTCCTCAGCAAATTCCTGAGCCCACCCCAATAAATATAAGTCTGGCCAGCAGCAATATCTCTGCCAGACAGGGAGGATGTCTCTGCATTTTCTGTTTCAGCCAGGACAGGATTTAACCCCAAACATTTTTTAAAAAAACCATTTGAACTCTAAAATTTATGTAATCACTTATGACTAACTCCTCATTATAACAGAAGTTATAGTGTATGCAATTATCTCTTTAGTTTGGGTTTTAAATTAATGTGAGTCATTCTCTTTCCATTTAAAATCTCATTTTCCACATGTACAACACTTCCAACCAGCTCTGGAAGAGAAATATCAAAGGGGCTAATTCCCCCCTGGTTTAATTTAACTGAAGAAAATAGAGTTACAGAAAGGACAGTTTTGAATCATTACAGTGTGTCTGAACTCTCACAAGCAAGACAGAAAACAATGGCAAATCTATGGGTGCATAAAAAATTCAGTGTCTTTTACTGGGTGTTAATGAGGCATGTTTGTTTTAACTGAGGGGAGGGCAGGGAAAG
>NW_008650357.1:16002-49135 GCF_000695815.1 Acanthisitta chloris
ACATACCATGGAACAAGACTTTTCTTCTTCTCTGACCCCTATTATGCTCCTGGAATTGCTCACAAAACAAAGCACAATTAATGTGATTGTCAAACTCCCTTTCTCCAAGCACCACAATAAGTTCCTGCACCGAAATACTTACCAGAAGAGAAGAAAGCTCTCAGCACCTTCCAAGAAGCAGCAGCTTTCTTGGCACTGCCATTCTGCTTCAACAAAATCATCTAATCTATATGCTAAGTTATTCCCACTTTCTTACTGCACCACTGCTGTGCTGTCACTCTGGTGCTGCCCCAACACGGTTGGGTTTTGCTTTGGGACATTTTGTCCAAGCCGAGTCTAACTATGCAGAAGATGCCAATACTTAGCAAGTGGTTGCCTTAAAGATGCCTTATTACCTCTGATTTTGACTAGCAAATGATATAGGCAGGTAAATAAAGTTTGCTATGATGAACCTCAGGAAGAAAGGTTGCTGTCTCATAGTTATAATTAAGTCCATTTTACCTATACATTTCGCAAATTCACTACATGCTCTAGACCAGCTTCCACAATATGAGCTCCCCTGAATAACAACAGATTTATAACTGGTTATATTTGGGGCTCATTTCTGTTCCCATATTAAACAAACACAAGGATTCATAGTAAGATTGTGTGCACACGCAGATACCAAATCCTGTTTCTTATTTCTAACAGTAGAATTCACTTCCCAGACAAAATCTGAACACTCTCAAATGAGCCATGCCAGTGATCAAAGTGAATTGTGGACAAATGCTTTAGAATCTTTGAGAAATTTGAAAGCAGGAGTTTGGTGTATTGGTTTGGCTCCATCTTTTCATGGGATTGATCTGAACGCATTATGAAGACTATTAAAATGCATCCTTTACATAGAAAATAGAATTTCTCTGACAAATTACTTGAAGTGGGATGTATTCAGTTCCATCCCAAGAGACAACATTTTGTTTTGAGAAGAGCCAGATGCATAAATGCTTGTGAGCTCGAGGCACATAAGTACTTAAAGCTGTGTATAGTGTGGAATTCAGAAGGCACTGCTGGAAGATGACATTTGAGTAGAGAGTCCAGTCCAGTACTGGTCCCTTTCTGGTCCAAAAAGGAAGGGAACCCCTAGCAAACCCCTGTGACAGCAAAGCAGTTGGTTTTGGGGGAATCCAGAAGGGCCAGCGTGGAGGGAGGTAGCTGCTGACAAGAGCTACAGCAAAGTAGTTGGTTTTGGGGGAATCCAGAAAGGCCAGTGTGGAGGGAGGTAGCTGCTGACAAGAGCAGCAACAGCCACCAAATACAACTCTATGCTAAAATACCAAGATTTATGAACAGACAGTTACTGGTGGTGCTGCTTTCCAAAAAAGGAAACACTCCTAAATAAAAATATTCCAGGTTTTGAACTAAAAGTTTGAATTTTCAATGTTTTATAATTCAATTTTAGATTTAAAAGGAAAACAAAATCCACCCTTGGTTTTGGCAGAAATCAGACACTTCTCTCACACACAGACACACAAATGTTTTTTCAATTTTAGATTTAAAAGAAAAACAAAATCCACCCCTGGTTTTGGCAGAAATCAGACACGTCTCTCACACACAGACACACAAATGTTTCATTTAATTAGCAAACTAATTTGCCACTAAAGGACCTCTGAAAGGAAAAGTTGATTATTTCACCCTGCTCATGCACAGTGAAAATGGATTTTGAAACTCCTTCAACACCTGCAGCATGAAGCAAGTTTCATTTTGCCTCAAGCACAGTGCATTCAGTCTGGATATGAACAGCAGCTCTCTAGAAACTCCACTGGGTTTGGGCAGTGCAATGCACAACACTGCAGCTCTGTTTGAAAATGCAACGAGCAGATGAGCACATTGAATGAATGACACTAACACATTACAAAGATGACAGAAGTAAAAATTGCACGAGAAGCAAACATCTACAATTGCTATATTTAGATCTGGCTATGATTTGGAGTTACTCAGGACACCTTTCCTGTGAAACTATTTCTGTCAGCTTTCTTAAAATATTACTGCTAACCCGTAAGAAATATCCTCATTTATTTTGACAGTTACATATATTTGAGTCGTACTCAGAAATGAGCTCTCACTGGCTGATAAGTTACACTTTTCCATGCCATTTGTTTGCAGTGGGGGCAGTAAGTTCTCTGCATGGCTTTTAGCTCACTGATGCTCAAAAGACTTCATATCACCAAAGGTTTCTTTCCTAAGAAACATTCACAAATTTAATGGCTAAAACGGTAGCCAAGTTATCTGTGACTGACATTTACACACACACAAATCATATGCAATATATTAACTCAGTGTTTATGGCTCTGCTTGCAATTAACAGTACTGCAATTAAGTTCTGGCATTATACTACATTTCAGAAGGCCAACAGAAGGATGGATATAAAATAAGCCAGCAGAAACAATTCCTTCGTCATTGCATTTTCCCTTAGGTGGCTGCATCCTTAAAGATGGACTCATAAGCACTGGGGCTGGGCTAAGACTACAAAATGTTCTGAATTAAGTTAATTTATCACAGTCCTGCTGGGGGTGATCTGACTCAAATTTCAGGACCTGTTCTTAAAGCAAAAGTAAGGCATGAATCACTCATTCCATTATCAAACACCATACCCAAACCAGATGACAAAAAGATGGTGATTTATAATGTGATCTGCTGCTTAATACCACAGTTTTGTTTCTGGTGAAGAATACAGCTACAAGTACTGTTATTGCCAGAAACATCTCAGCAGCACAGATTACCTCCTTTTAGAATGACATTGTCAGATCCATCTGTACAATACCTACTCCCCAATTACAGAGATGGCATGTGCTTTGGATGATGGATTTTCCCCCAGTGCCTATGAGGGGTTAGTGCACTTGCACCTCATCCAAGCAGGCTAAAGGATTGCTGTTGCAGCTGGTCATAAAGTTGCCAACAAAGCAGCTATCCATAAAAAAAATGCCAGTCTGTTGAAATTAATTCTTGTCTTGCCACATGTCAGTTTTGATTTACCAGAGGCAAGTTTTCGTTTGCCAGTGGGACTTCTGATAAAAAAACACACAGCACATTTTACACTGGAGCCCCTATAGGTGCATGTGCTCATATGTCACCATTCCCCTGGCCCATTTCAGAGCCCAGCTCTTGTCACATGTCTGAGTAGCTTTTAGTGCACCTGGAAAATGAGCACAGACTTTACGAGGTCGTTCATCTTTAACGCACATTCTAAATATTTAAATATGATATATTGTTTATGACGTTTCCTGATGAATCCAGCATAGCTACCCAGGAGAAAGGCTGCATGCAGTTTAGATGTCACCACTGCAAGGCAACAGTTGAGCAAGGATTTTCATGAACACAATTCTGGACTTGGGACCATGGACAGCACACTTTGACTGATTGACTTGTTATTGCTTTGGAGCTGATCGGGGAAATTGTCCTGCTCCTTTACTCACTCACAGAAGATAAAGGTCATGAGCCAGAAATCACTGCTAGCTGGTGGCTTTTTAATCTTAGTTGTATGATATCCTTTCTCAAGTTACTTCATGGATGTAACATGCATAACATAAACACAGAAAAGACTCCACATCATTAGCATTCACAGTACTCTACTACCACTAGAAAGAAAAGTAAAAGTGACCATGCAAAACTCTCTTCCCTTTGGAGGCACAAACCACATGGAAGCTCATTTGTTTCTCTATCACCACTTCTGAAGCTGGCAACACTCTCCTAAATTGAGTCCTATTTTATTCATAAGCATCATACAGCACTTTCAGTAAAGCAGTTGGTAACTACCAGTCATTCTGCTTTTTAAAGCCGAGTAAGCAAACCCTTCTGTTTTATTAACTAGTTCAGGTTTTGTTAGTGCCATCTGTAATACAAGTGATTCTGTTCATTGCTTACCAGGCTGTCGTGTGCTGATTAGTAAATTATAATTCAGAAAAAGGTCACTCTGACTTCTCTAAGTTTTATGAGAGGTAGATGATCTGGCTTATCAAACACATCATTCCAGAACAGTGCATATCTTGTATTTCATCCTTGCATAGTAATCAGAAACCTACTTCTGAAAAACTTCTAAGGAGCCAGGAGTGATTCAGAATGAAAAGGGCAGGGTGTGGAGCAGAAATACTTGCAAATGAACCTAACAGCTAGTGCCTCTTACCTGCTCGAGGCAATTTACCATAGATACTTGAATTGTGTTTGCTATCCAATTAGTGCTTGTTTCTGTCGTTTGGCATTGCATTAAATCAGTTTAATGAATAAAAATTGCTGATGGTTTAATATCACTCTGGCTATTTTGACACGAAGTAGATTTAGCATTGATTTCTATCATATGTTAGTTTATTCAAACACAGTTTGTGTTTATATATACTTATATATACACACATAAGGCATAATGATCTGTGAAGTGAGGGTGGAATAAGGCTGTCTCCTGTATGATAATTCTACAGTCTCAAAAAATCAATTTGAAATCGCATGCCTGCATCTATGCAGCACAACCTTCACAAAATTATCTCCAAAACTTGCATCTTACCCTGTGCTAAGCCTGTGCCTGTGGCAGGTGACAGTCTAGTAGTTCAAAAGCCAGTTCCCCTCTCCTCTTCTGTCTCCATGCTAAACTGGTCTCAAGTCTCACTACTGATTTTTAAAAACCAGAAAATAACTATATAGAAAAAAATTTAAAATTATATATATTTAAAACTATGTCCTTTAAACAAAATAGAGGCTTCAATAGAGTACCAGTCCCAGCATGGGAGAGGAACCAGCCCAGCACAGCTGAACCCCTGCCTGCAGGATGCTGTGCACAGCAAGGACTTGCCCAGCATGACTGGCACAAACTCAACAAGCCTTGGAGCTTGTGCTCTGGCTAATTATTTATTTAGCAGTCTGGTAGCCCTAGCCCAGGACTCTGGTCCCTCAACTGTGAATCTGACTATGTGCTTGTTTGGGGCAGGAACACACACAGCACATCCACCTCCAGGTTTCTTTCACATGCCCAGACAGGGCAGCTAAAGGCACTTTTTTGAGTTCAAGAGCACACTCCAGACACCCAGCAGCTTTGCTGGTGTTGTGCAATGCCCCTGCTCCCCTAAGACAGCAATCCTGCTCTTCCAGCTACTCGTAAATTCTCTCAGGATACAGAGGTAATTTATATTATCTCCAGTTGCACTTGAGTCTACATCCAAACTGTATTTGTGGCTGTAGCATTGTTGCCCTACTTTGCACTGTATTTGAAGGTTTCTTTAATAGTATTATAAGTATCTTTGAAATAAATATTACAGTGTCAGGCAGGAAGGCAAATCAGAGGTCCCAAGCAGAGCCTTTTTCATTTTACCCCTTATAAGACAATGACCCTAGCCTTGCTGGCCATAAATTTGGCCAAAAAGTAAAAGGCCTTCTAAATATTTTTGACAATACTTGTTAAAAATACCACATATAACTGCTCCAGTCACATGTCTCAGTCCCCCAAAGGGTGACTCTAACAGGGACATAAATTAGGCTAGCCCATAGCAAATGCAAACCCAAAATCTATTTCTGAGGCAAAAGCTCTGAATTTAAGAAAAATGTTCTTTCTTTTCTATTTCAGTATTTTTAACTTCAAAAGACCAAGACTAAGTGAATGCAACTTAGAAAGTCCTTTTGCAGATTAGCATTTGTGGAAGTTTAGGGAGCTGTAGGGATTTTTTAAAACCTGGCCAATCCCAATACTGCAGTTCTATCTGCTTTTGAGCTTGAAGTTCCAGCAGTGGTGAATTTATTGTGCAGATCATGATCAGAAAAGACAAGTTTGTGTGAGCTATAAATATAAACTCAGAAGTGAAATCCTCCTTTTTCCCATGTTGTTTGATCTAATCAATACACATAGTGTATGAATTCTTCCTCAAAGCATAAATGAGCTTAACTTGAACAGAACTTTTATTGTTGAATAGTTGACATTGACTGTCATTACTGTTTCTACTGATCCAGAGAGTGTCTGATCATATTTTCCTGCAATATCTTTGTAGAGTCATAGGATTTACTTCATTTAGACATGACACATAGCTTATCACTCTGATAGTTATCCAAATTCTTCCTGTGTCCATTAAACTCCTAAAACCAAACGAAGAGGTGTTACTTTCTGTGGGTTATAGTGATTAAAAAATATGTTTTGAACAGCAACTATCAACCTGTCATAAACATCAGAGAAACTGAGAGTTTAAAAAAAGTATTTCACTATCTCCAGTTTCTTCACTGTCTGACTAGGACTAAAATATTAAAATGTGAGAAGATCAATTATTGAACCACATTCATTTTTCATTGACACTTTTTGTCAATTGAGCCAAGCTTCAGTTTCTCAGGCTCCATACACTATACTTTATTATGGTAATTTTTCTTTTTTAATTTTTCCTTCAAGTCTGTTATTTTTAAACTCCTAGATCACAGAGGTAGACTGCTTCTCCATGATCTTCTACTTCAAGGATGTATAGGATTTTCCTCAGGCAGACCTTTTCCCTTTTCCCTTCCCAAAACAAGTCCATTCATGCTTTTTGTCACAGCCAGCCCAGAAAACATCAACTCCCTGCTCTCATTGCAGGAGCTGCTCTCCACTGGTCAGAGCCATTTAGTGCTACATCCCTCTGCAGAGCTACACAGGCTCAGCAGTGTTTGAGTCCTTCCTCAGCATCTGCAGAGGTGAACAAGGGCATTACAGCTGCATTATTAATTATGTAGTATTACTCATGAGGCATATGGCAAAACTGGAGTTGCTCTGGCTCCTCTGTGGTGGGTAGCAGTGGTGAGTCAGCCCGAGTGGCTGCAAGGACATAATCATCCCAAATTAAGCCCAGGGTGGAGCAACATCCCCTTGCAGCCAGCTGTAAGAGACCTGGGGCTGATGGGTGATGTAGGAGCTTATTTTACTCATTTCTCATTGCTAACTCCTGACTCAGACACTAGTGAGTGCCTGGGAGCAGTACTGGTGACAAAGGAAAAGGATGGATGCTCTCATGGAACCAGGTCCTCAAGCTGTTTTGCTCTCCAACCAGTCAGAAACTTCTTTAGCACTTCTTTCAGGGTTATTTTTCACACTGCAGTGTGTCCTTGTTAAACCCTCTTTTCAATACTGACCCAGCATTGCCAGGTCCCTCAGGTGTGCCACAGCTCTTGACTTGAGGATGGTTTGCCTATTTTGGGATGAAAAGCTGTTGTCTCAAAGCTACTACCTTGTTTCATACAGCCACTAACACTTCATTTGCCTACCACAAAGTTACAATATCTAAGAGAGATATCCAAGCTAAGGTTAAAATCAGTTGTCCTGCAAGAGAGAAGGTTAAATTAACTCTGAACTTCACAGCCATGCTCCAGTATTCAGCCTAGCCCTTCTGAGCCACACTGTTTGTAAACTGTTCACTGTGATCTTAGACAGTAACTGCTTCAGGAAATTATTTTTATTCCTTTTTAGTTTCTTTTTTTTTTTTCTTTTTTAAAGTTGCTAATATATAATTCAACAAGGAATTCCAAGCTACTAGCCAGGTAATTCAATAAGTAAGAGCCAGGTTTCTGCCACACAGTCTCTGTCTTCCAGACTGAATGATCACCCAATACTGCAACACATTTCAGGGACATACTCATTTACTCTTCTGTACAAGTCCTTTTATCTGTCTTTTCTCTGCAGCATCTGAACACTTTCCTGTAATGCATTAAGCAATATGAATATTATACATCACCTCTATGGTTCTCTGTCTCATGTTCATGTAGGTGATGAGAGAAATATATTAATGTTAATGATCACTTTAACTTTCTTAATACTTATGCTGCTTCTAACTTTTCAGAGCAGGAACCTTTCTTACTGCTTAGAACATTTGGGCTTACAGCTCATTCTGATTTTAAAGTCTTTGTATTTCAAGGTAGCAGTAGTAATAGATTTAGTAACCTCTCTAAAGCAGCATAAATCTGTTGTGCCTGGGGTCTGTGAGGCAGCTGTGGGCTTCTCAAGCTGGTGGGCACCCAAAGGACCCTGCAGGGTGAGGTGGCACAGCATGAGTGCCTCTCTGCCCCCAGCACTGTGCCAGGCATGCTCTCCAGAGCCTGTCTACCCAGCAGGGCTGTAGCACTGCCTCCCAGTCCTGCAGTGCTCACCATGTGAGTCTGCCTGAACCATCAGCACCCTCCCTGATCCTTCTTTATGGTGCTATCACTGCAAACTGCAGCATGGGAGATTCAGCAACTCTGGGTGTCACTGAGCTTTCAGTGTGTTGTTGGCTGTTCCTCTCTAGTTGCTTTCCAGTGCTTGAGAGCAGCCAGTGTCTTCTCATCCAATCTCTGGAAGTTATCTCTGATTCCTTCAGTCAGTGCACTGATATTTTATCATTCATTGTGGTTTATATTCACTGTTACCATATATGAAACAGCCCAATAACATTTTCATACCAAAGGTGTTATGGGAGATGTTTCAGGCTTTTGTGATACTTTCCTGAATAACTTGCTCCAAAAGAAAATGTATGTCTTTTCCAACTTAGTGATTAGAAAACATCCTCCTCTTTCTCTTGCTGCAAGAGGCAGTCCAAGAGCTGCAGCCACCCATGGTGCAGGACCAGTCCCCAGCACAGGCAGACATGGCCCAGGGTCATGACTTCCTCCATGAGCAGGTGGAGGTCAGGGCCACATGATGCATGTTGAAATATTCCTGCCCTGAAATCCTGAAGCACAGCCAGTCCACAGGTACTCCTTTAACAGACATCAGTGAAGCATTTCCTGAGACTCACCAGTCCTATCTGTCTCTCATCTACTCAGTTTTCATTCAGCATTTCTCTTCCAGCTGTCCCTGAGCCTATAGACATCCTCTCCTCTATGAGACTGTTCCCTCTTCTGAAATAATTTTTGGAAAGCTATATCATCATATAAAACAAAAAATCCCCTATTAGTACTTATCTTTCTGCTAACATGGTTTCCAGTTGTTTGTAGGCTTTGTTTAATGTCATCTTTTCAATTTAAATGTTCTTATTCCAAGATAAGAAAAACAATTCACTGACTTGCATTTCTTTTATCTGTCTTAATTAGTTTTCTAATTAATTCATAACTCTAAAAGCCTTCATTTATTTCATGTTTCAATTTAACTTCCGAGCTGGCATAATCAGATTAGCAATCAAACCCATTCTGAAAATATTTCTTCTCACAGGAAGCTGAGAAATTTCATACAAAACTGCCTCTGCAAATCTAATAAGCTTATGGTTTCTGCTTTGTTCTCCCCAGTCTAATTTTCAAGTTTGCAGGCATCCCACTCAATCTGATGTGAACTTATCCATACAAGGATGATTCTTTTCCCCTAGCAACAGCTTTGTTATTATTAGTTATTTGCATTACAGTGCTTGGAAAGGATTCAGAGGTGCAGGGAACTGGGTTACACTGAGCCACACGATGCCTCCTGGGTGCATCTCTGCAGGGGCACCCAGACCTTGCAATGCCAAACTGTTCTGCTCCTCAGCAGGGACAAGTGACATTTCAGGGGTGTATTTGGAAAGCAGTCCATTAAAAAGTACAGGAGCTGCAGATCGAAAAGGATGTGATCAAGCAGAGGCAGATAGCAAGGAGTTGTACCTTTCTCCAAATCACTTCCACTGCATCTCTGTGATTCAGGAAAGCATCACACTTTGGAAAAGCACTTAAATACATGCACATCTTTGAATATCTGCTCAGTCCCACTGAAGGCTCTGAAAGATAAGCATCCTCAAGAGCATCTTGAATAAAGACAGACTGAGCATGTGATTACACTCCATATCTGATTTGGGGTCTGGAAAATGTAACCCAAAAAGAAGAAAGTCATTGTCACAGCAGATTTACAGAGCATCATGACACTGTCTGTGCCTGTCACGCAGCAACATTCAGGTTTCTTATTCAACTAATACTCTCATTCTTGCCAGTTTTGCCCTGGAAATGGAGAAATTATGCAACATTTCCTACATTCCTAATCTTTCTGCTATCAAATTCTAGAGATATTTAGAAGCTTCTCTCCCGTGGTAATATTTATAACAGTTTTCTAAAAATCCTAATAAACACAGTCTCATTTTTGTGCTGTCCTTCAAGAATAACCTGATGCCACAAAGTACTAATTCAAGTGAACCCAAACACACCAGTGGTTCACACCACATTCACAGTCTTAGAGCTTTTTTTACAAT
This sequence comes from Acanthisitta chloris, assembly GCF_000695815.1. NCBI lineage: Eukaryota > Metazoa > Chordata > Aves > Passeriformes > Acanthisittidae > Acanthisitta > Acanthisitta chloris. The sequence continues at coordinate 26,154 of NW_008650357.1, forward strand.
GACATAACATGCTATTTTCTTTCACATATGTGTGTGAAGAGACAGTAAAATGTTAAGAAATTACATAAATAAAGAGCCTTTTCATTTACACATGAAGAAGCAATTGAGAGAATCCAAATATAATAACTTTAGCACAGGCATTGCAAATGCAAATTTTTTAAATTCTTTGGGCACATTGAACACATAAAGGTTTTAAAATATAACTAAACGTTTACCACTCTACACCCAGAAAGTGCTGTAGTGTCTGGCCAAGGTAAATGCAATTATTAAAATATGGACCCATATAGAAAGAGAGGAATAATACCCACAATGACATGTGTTACACTAAAGGCAAGTTTAGTTGGATAAAAGCTACTACATGAGAATTTTATCAAGACCTGTATGCTCATGCATACAAATGAAGAAAACTTTGAAGAAGAGAGCTACCAAAAAAAAAATTTAAAAGGAATAAACCCAGTCATTTATTTGTGTAAAATACAAGTTTCTTTTGCTTTTAAACCCATTCAGAAGAAATCTAAATGGCATGACATGACAATTCAGCTTAAATTAAGTGACACACATTAATCAATATTCATTTATTCGTATAATATGCCATGTGTTGGCAACATTTCATCTTTGGAAAGGGATTAACATTAAAAACATCTCTCATGATGAAAGGAAATTAAATGTGTGTTTATTTTTGTTAAAGTATATATGTATTGCTCCTACCACATTATTAAATTAGCTTGCAGTGAATTCACAGTATTTGCATGTTTGCACAATTAAACACTTGTACTGATGAACTGCAGATTCACTGCTGAAACTGCTAATTGTGCAACTGCATAAAGGTTTTGTTTTCAAAAGCCAGAAAGCTTTTTTCCTTTTTAAAAACATTCTGCACTTGCTCTCATGTAAAACATTGCAGTAGCTGACAGTACCCAGATTGGGATGTCTGTGTGGGCTGAGTGGGAAGTCATCTTCCATTAATTTTCAAATAACTTCTGGATGCCATGAGTGGAGTGATGTTCAATGTCATGTTTTCTTGGATTTTTCTTGACAACTGAAACCCATTCAGAGTTCATCTGCTTATAAAAGCCACCTGAAGAGCCCATCAGAGGAAGGGACAGCTTTACCTGTCATGCTGTAGTGCACTGGCATCGCAGCACACTCTGAGCCTGGTGTCTTAAAAACCTGCAGCTTTAGCTGGCTACAAAGCAACCTTAAAAATGGTTATAGCAAAGGGCTGAATACATGCCAGCATTTCAGTTCTTCCCCAGCAGGCAGTACCACCAGGAATGGGTGCAAAAGTGAGGTTATCTGGGTTTGGGCTCCCGAGCTACTGTATGCCATCATCGACCCATCCAACCACACTACCCATTTCTGCTGGTCAGAAGCATGAAAGTTTACCAAGCCAGAAATCAAACCTGCAAGAAGAGCAGTTTAGGGACTTTAACATATTTGCAGTTGCCTCCTGCTGTGCACTTTGTGCATCACTTGGGTTTGTCACCTCTGAAGAACACTGAAATGCAAGGCAGAGGTGCAGCAGTTGTACCTGTGCAGAAGGCAGTTTTGGCCAATATTTTTCTCCACAAGGGCTCTTGTACAGTTCCTAAATAATTGCTTTGCTTGAATTTCACTTACACTAACATACACAAAGGGAAAATTATGCAGTGTTAAATGATCATTACCTGTAAAAGCCATAATTTCTACCTTTCCTCCTCTTCCACCCATGGAGCTTTGTGGGCCCAGACTGGGCACACCAGTGAGGGAGAGCAATGATGACCTTTGTTTGCCTTATGTATAATCTTGTATGGGCTGAAGGACACAACAGTTCAGATATGTGTGACTTCTTAATATTACACTCTTACAACACCTTCTGCCTGCAGTGTGGGTGCAAGGGGTGTTAGCAGAGCTGGTGCACTAAGGCATAGCACTCCACTGCTTTTAGCACTGCCTTAATGCTTTCCTAAGCATTTTGCTTGAAGGATTTAATAATTCCCATCATCTCCTTTTGTCTGACACATAAATAAGGAAAGTGTACTCTTCCTATTTTGGTGTCTCGTACTGACAATCAGCTGCAGGGAAAACACAGTCAGTCAGTATTTGACAGGCATGAAAAAGAAAGCAGGTTGAATTTGATCCATAAAGAAAGTTTCAAAGGCAGTCCCATAAACTCTCCTTAGCAAGGCTGGAGTCTAACAATACCAGCTGTCAGAGATACTCAGCCCTTTGCAAAAGTCTATAGCTCCAGCAGCAGTTCCTGTAGCTCACTAAACCATAACTTTATCAGAAGAACAAAGTAGTGTGTAACAGCTCTGACAAGCACATGACTGGCCATACAACCCTGTGTTTTAGGGTTATGGGTGAGCCTGAAATGAAAACCAGAAACTTTCAGGCAGAAATAGAAAGTGCTGTGTAATGACTGGGTCCCCTCACTGCTCTGACCACAGCAGCCTCATGTGTGGCCACAGCATTGCCCACAGCCAAACTCACTGAACTACCTGGGACCAGAGTGACCTGGGATGACTGCCCAGGGCTGGCAAGTTTGGACTCAAGGGGGGAAAGATTCAAGGGCTTGGCAGCCTGGATAACATAGAGTGGAAATGTCCATTTGCCAAATCCACTGAGAGGCATATAGCATTTCACTATTTCTGAAGCTTGGATTAATCTGACTTCTGGGCTAGATTTTCTGAGCTATGAAGATGGTTTTAATATTGATCCTTTCTGTATTCTCTTGCATCAACTGCTACTTGCAACTGGATGGAAATCTTCCAGGAATATTGCAAACAAAAAATGGTATGACAAAACCTGAGGTATTTCATCCACAGAGATGCTCCTTATACTGGAGGAAATAAGAACCCTTCACTAAACACTTGGGAAATCTTCCTTATTTATACAATCAAGACCCACTCTTGGGTCTCTGTTTATGTATTTCTCTGTTAAAAACTTTTATGCTACTCTTATGAGTATCAGGGCCTGCCTGATTATTTCACATCCTTACTGAAATGTAGGCTCCCAGTATATTGTATCCCCCATTCCCTCCCACCACTGGAGCTGAGTATTAAACCTATGCTGAGGTCAAAAAGCAGTTGGTCTCACCCTCAAGTATTTAATCCCTTGCCCCAGGCTCCTCGCAGAATCATCCACATAAAGGAAAGAAGCAAGCCTGGTATCTTATTTTCACACCATGTATTTATCACAGAATGTTTTCCTTCCCTTCACTAGGGAAACTTTTACCCTAGTGAAAATTTAATCTATATTCTGGAGATTCTGAATGTGGTCACTTGGGTGCAGACGTCTACACCCTCAGCATGCTTCAGTGAAGCAGAGCATAAGCCACTCATAGTAGCACTATCAAGCACCAAGAATTTACCTAGCTTGGGGCACTCAACATATTTGGGTACAAATGTAGTTGCAGATGACTCCATGTAATACACAGAAAAATATCATTCACCCTGGAAGAACTTCTATCTCTCCACTGACTACACAGAAATCCCAGTGCAATTACTTTCCTAACCTGGCTGCCTCAGGTGAGGTAAATCCATACCCCTTTTGTATAGTCTTAGCACTAAAATGCCCTGAATTGCTACTGGTTTGCCCTTGGGTTCATCCTCTTCCTCTGCATTGCCACATGTGTGCAAAAGGCATCTGGTCCTTCCCATTTAGTCCTCTCAAAACTAAACTCTACTGATATCTCTGACCTTCTAGGAGCAGAAAGGAAAAGTGACACAGATTTCAAATTCAGAATGGATGGAATAAGTAGCTCCAAATGTTTTTCTTTATGAATGACAAATAATGACAGTAGAGAACACCAAAATACGTCTTTGAGACATTTCCTAACTGGAGGGAGAAATAAATTAAAATGTGCAATAAAAATTTTATAGCAGTTAGTGATTTCACTTTGGAAAACCTGCTAGGAATAAAGTTAATGGCATAATAAATTCTTTTTTTTTTTTGGTGAGAAATTATTATTTGGGGGTTAAGGTTTGACAATTTCTTGTAAATCTAATCAGCCAGCTTGCAATTAATAACACTAAATTGCTTCATGTCTTTCAGCATGAGCACTGTGGTGCAGTACCAAGGCATACACCTTCAAAGACTCTGATTTCTTTTACAGGCTTGTTCACATCAGCACACAAAAAAACCATTTTGAGAAGTGTTAAATAACTATCAGCACAAACTCAGGGCAAGGGATCAGAGGACACAAGTTTTCTACCAGCATGGTTGGAAGACACTTTATTTTACTTTGGATTCTGCCTGGTGTATCTTTAGAATTTCATTTTAACTCTAAGGAAGAAGCAGGTAATTTGAGCCTGACATGTCTCAAATCAACACTCAAACCCTCTGACATACTGTGTTTTCATCTATTACGCTTTTGATCCTTGAAGGGACTGAAATCTGTTTGAACCAAATTATTTTTCAGCATTGTGGATGACACTACAATTTTTAGCCACAGACTCAGTTCAGATGAGGAACGAGGAAGTGCCAAAATGTCAAAGTCAGAGAGCTAGAGACGGCTTTGGTACTTTGTTAATTTGGATCCAAGATGATATTCTGGACCACAGGGCACAAAAAAAGAGTTTGTGCTTGAAATAAACATTAAAAGGATAAGTGGGATAACCAGAGTTCAAACACAAAATTCAAAGGGTCCATCTCTTTTATAACACCCCCTTCAGAGTTTTGCTTCAAAACTGAACTCACCCAGAGTTTAATGGAGAGAGATGATGTGAAGCTGAATCTGTGGCTGGCAGCCTGAAGAGAAAATTCATAGCATCATTGCACAGGAAAGGAGGCAGTGAAGTGCTGAGTGAGACTTAAAATCTATATTTGTCCATTATAATATTTTTCCTAAGTTACTGCATATCCCTAAGAAAAATGAATGTGCTACAGTGGCTTTATTTGAACCTCAGTGGAGTTTGAAGTTATTTGAGCAATTTCATCTATTGCTCTTCTTGCCTCCCATCAGCAGACACATAAGCCAAGATCCTGCTACAAAATCAAGTAGCTTTTCATCTTCAAATGTTAATTATCACAAACTCTATGTGATGCTGACAAACATCACTGCCCTCCATTCCTCAAAGAAGGATACAGACAGCAGCAAATCAGCTTTCCTGAAACCACAGAGAAACCATCCCACAGCCCAAAATGTGATTTAACTTCTGTGCTTCTCTAAACTGACCAGTGGCAGTGACAGTGCCTTCATGAGTGCCACTGAGCACTAAGCAAACACTTTAAATCACTCTTTTGAAAGTCTGCAAAAGTGAAAAAACATCCTCATGGCAGAGCCATCCACAGGAACTTGCCCTGTGCAATTCCATAGATACTTAGCTCAGGCAAAAAATTCTCCAGGCAAGTATCCCTACAGGCATATGCAGAGGCAATGGATCAATCCAAGGCAGAATCTGCAGTGAAATGTTAATATTAATATAATCCCAAGAAAGGCAGTGCAGACCTTCACCTCTGCACATGATTTTAACATCACACGTGAGGGAGCATGAGTCCCTTGCTCCCCAAGCTGATTTGGTTTCAGTCAGTCTCTCCCACCTGGACCAAACTCTGCTTTCACCACACCAGTTCCCTTTACCTCCTGTTTGATATATGTGCTGGGATTCTTATTAGGCCATGGAGAAAAGACATCCCAATAGATGAATTTCATTTTTCAAGAGCTCTTTGGAAGAACTAGCCCTTAAGCACAATGCATTTTTTTCAGTAGAGCAGAAGGTTTATGGCATTTGGTGTAGCCAGAGATGTTTCTCAGGACAAAGCCTCTATCTGTCCGTCCACAGGAACTTGTTCAACAAGCTCCATATCCTTGGACAAGGCTCTTCACATCTTACCACAGTCTAAATCCTGCTCCAAGCACAAAGTACATCACTTTTATCAAAAGTCTTTCACTTCAAAGGGAAACTGCAGCAGAAGAGAGCATTAAACAGATCCATGGGGCTCATAAGCATTTATAAGCCTCCTAAAAGCAAAACTCTTATGGTTCATCTTCTCAGCTAAAAAAAGACTCAGTTTTAACTTCCTTTTTTTACACAGGAATATTGGTGAGCTATCCAAAGCTCACAGTAAGGATAATTCAGGTATCTTGGTCACTCCCATGCACGGACTTCAGCACCAAGGACAGCCTGAGCTGGTTCACACACCACACTGCCTCATTTCTCTCAGGCTGCTTTTCAGGGGTGTGTAAAAACCACTGGCTCACCTAGAAGTAGGCAGATGGATTATTCCCCCACGGTTCTGATGCTGGTGGAAGCAGCCTTTCCTGCTGCAAGGAAGCCTGCAGCAGCCCCCGAAGGAACATCAGACCCCTCAGGTGGTGGTTCCCCCAGCCCAGTGTTCACAACTGCCCTCCCACAACCCAGACCTCACCAGAGCCCAACACAGAGGGCAGCAAGTTACTCTGCCCTTAATCTCAAGGCAGCCACATCATGTTCCCCCCACTGTAGAGATGTCACAGGGCAGTTCTCTAGGCAGATGACAGGGAGCTGGGAAATTTGACTGGTTGTGGGTTCTCTACAAATGTTTATTATGGGGTAATTAATCACAAACACTAATTGTCACTCTGCCTGCGCTGCAAAATGCAACATGACATTCCTGTACATGACACTGCACACACATGCTGTGAAAGGTCAGCTCCTCTGAGACAAGCCAGCCCACCACAGCAACTGTGTGTCAGGGCCAAACACGACCAAAACACACCCCATGGCATAGCACCACACACCCCCTTAGCCCTTATTCCCTAGGTTTTGGTCTTTTCTTTTGAAAAAAATCCGTAAAATTAGACTTTTTAAGAATCTTACTGCAAGTGAGGAATTTGATAGCAAAGAATGTGATTGCATGCAAAACTCAGGGAACTTATTCCTATAAAAATAATATGTTAAAGCTTCTACTCAATTAGTGCTGCCAGTGCAACCTGTTTTCCCTCGTAATGACGTGATAAAATGTTACACAACAGGTGGGAGCTCCATTACTAAACGCCCAGCAGGAAACCAGATGAAGGATTTTTTTTGTCTGCTGAGAATTGACCATTATTATAATTGAATAACCTCTTTTAAAAAGAGGTACTAATCGAATTTTTCATGATCTTAATTGTTTCACATAACTTCACATGTCACATGCTATTGTTGTTCTTATCCTAAGTGTCACTTGATATTCATGACAATCCATAAAGCCTATCATTTGCAATAATTGATGTCATTAATATACAATCTTTGAAGGCCTTTCTGTAATCATTAACTAAACCATACGGGATTTAAAATCAATGATCTGAACTAGGTCATAAATAATAATAAGTTAGGTGTGAATTAATTTTTTCCCAAAATATGAATTCTGCAGGTTATCTAATTTCTATTATCATTGTAGAGAAACAATAACCTTGACACAACCCAAAATTTCCATATGACCCAACACTGTCATGTTAAAGCTCCTTTTTCTTCAGCTAGGAAAGAAGTTGAAATTATTTTCTATACATTATGCTAAACACATAAATTGAGATTTCCCAGTGGAAACACTGAAGGTCAAATCTGCTCTAGTGCAATTATTTAAATAAAGTGTCAGAGTACTGAAAAATAATCCTGTGGTCCAAGATAGAAGGAGACAAATAAAATATTGCCACTGAATTCATGGATAGTGCAGTATTTTCTTTATTGCCTCCTCTTCTCCATAAGACTCTGGGGGATTCTGCAGGCTGTTCTTTGCAGAAGGTACAAGCATCAAGTCACAGTATAAAGGAAATTCCACAATCTCATCTTTTCTGTACTGTCTCTTCTAATAACTTATTTCTCATTCAATCAAGTCATGGATAGGCTTTATCTATTGTCCATACACTCACTTGGCAGGGAGGGAAGAGATCACTGCAGTCAACAGGTTTAACTCCAGCTGGTGACAGTGGGAAGAGGACTCCTCCTTCTCAGGGATGTTCCTGGGTCTCACAGCAGTGGAACACCACAGACGCTGCCCAAAGCAACACCAAAAGGCAGCCCAGGATAGCACACCTGCTAAAAACCCCTCATGAACTGCCTGACCTCAATTCTGAAGTTTATTCAGAGCTTGTTGTCTAAACATTGGGTGGCTTGTACAGCACTTCAAGCATTATTTTCCAGCTGAGAGAATGGATGGATGCAGAAGACAGAGGTTTCCTGGCTAAATACTGCCTGGAGGCACATAAAGCACCGTAAGTGCAATTTTCTCCTGTGAACTTTGATCCAAAGCCTATCAAGGCTTCCTGACCTCTGTCACACTGATATTTTAGATTTCAGCTGACGAGGGCAGTGTATCATCAATGCACCCAGAGCAAGCAGCACACAGCAGGCACTCAAAGGCCAGTACAGCTCACAGCTCCTTGGGAAGGACAGCAGCAGATGTATTGGAAGCTTCATCCTGAGAGGCAGCAAGGAATGATTGCAGGGCATAAGCCTGGGAGAGGATTTCTCCTGGAGACATGCTGGGAGAAGGCAACCTGTCCCTCCTCCCTTGTCCCTGCCCATACAGGGCAGGCCCCATCACCCCAGCCCTGGCAGGGGACGGGAGGAAGAAAAGCAGCTCTAAGAAAGCAAAGGAAACCTGTGACTGCTCCTTATCTTCACACAGGTGCTAACATGTCCCAGTCATGGGTGCTGAGTGCTCCTGGCAGTCATTACATCCCCATCCATATACTACATGCAGATCCCAAGCTCAAATTTCTAATGCCTCTTCTCCTTTTGACTGAAAACTCCCCAAAACGACAGCTTTATAAGAGAGATGTTGCTGCAGACAAGATCTGACTGACAACATCTTTACAAACGAGATGCTGTCAGGCAGAATGCATCTCAATTTGTGGATTTGCAGGGAAAAGTGTTTAAAATGTTTACTCTTAAACTCAGCAGATTTGCAACAAAGAAATTAAAAGATATTAAAACCTAGCAAAGTTTAATGCCATTTTATGTAAACTGCTTTGAAGAATATTACCTCATAATGTAAATAAGACTTTGCTGCTTAAAACTGAATAATTAGCAGTGGAGAAAGCAGCAATGTGGCTGTGAATGCCTGAAAAATCAGTGACATCACCACCACTGGTTAAGTGTGTTTTGCTTTTGCCTTACAGGAATGTACTAGTAAAGCCCATTTTTATTTTTTGTTGTTTCAGAATGCTGAAATTTGTCCAGGGAAACTGCTGCTGAAGAAACTTAGCATTTCACGAGAAAGTTTGCATTTCAGAACAGTTTCCAATAAAAGAAATGATTGTTCATAGAAATCCAGTCTGTCTCTAGCCTTTGCTGTGTGTTTATTAAAACATCAGGGACATGGATTTCTCTTTGCAGTTTGCTATCCATTAACAGTGCAACTTCTAAGTAGTTTGCTGCTGTGTGAAAGCATTTACCACACTCGGTTCCTCCTGTAGGAAGGCACCTCACTGTAGCTCCTTGGGTTTTTTGTGCATGCCCAGAGCTGGACACTTGCCAGTGTAGGGCGAGAGAGAGAGGCTGAGGTTGCAATTGGGGTGTTTAAATTTCCATATTTCATTTTCTTCAGCACAGTGCAGAGTTTCTGTTTCCATCAGAGATCAAGATAGCTTTGATCAGGCTATTTTTATTTCATATTACATTTTTTCATTGCTGCATGATCCCCTCTTCTTGCCTTGAACTGGACCACGATGAGTTATCTCTCTGTTTTCAATCATCAATTCTTTGGGGGAAAAGAAAACAAGGCAATCACACTGCAGGGACAGCAGCATCTCTTTTTATAAAGATCTCCTGGATGTTTGTCAGCGAGGATGGGTTTTGTTCTCACCCCTTAGTGAGAACCAGAGCAACATCCTCAAGAGGCTGAACTGGCATTTGGACACCTGTCAAAATTGGTTTTCACTAAAACTCATTTCCTTGCAGTCTCCTTGAATTAATTCTGGTGGCTAACACATGACTGTCCTGGCTCACTATGAAGTTCATTTCAGACCTCATAGAAACTGTATTCCTGGATCCTTCTTGAAAACGTAATTGTGTTCATTCTAAATGTAATTATTTTAATTGCCAGCCATAAGAATTTTCTTTCACTACGCTCACGTAAAGCTTAACATTTTCCCCCTCCTACAATCACTAACCAACTCATATAAAAGAAAATACATTAAATTGATTTTCTTCCATAGGAAATACATCAAGGAAAAGAAAGGATTGATTTCCCTCCATAGGAAACAAGACATAAATGTTTTTAATCCAGCTGCTGCATTCAGTTATCATGTACAGTATGAAAAACTGTGCCATAAAAATGAAATTAAATGCATAATAACATGGAACACTCTTCCCTCATATTATCTCAAAGTATCCGTTTTTTTGGCAGGCCACAACATAAACCTCTAAGCATTACCTACACCCATCTATTTTCCAATGAGTTCTAGTACTTATTTATGCACCTTTCTTGGATGCTCTTTGGAAAGGACCATGTTTCATCATCTATCGCTGATTTCAGTGAGCAAACTCAGAGTGCAATGTACTAAATTTGAGTAAGAGTGGCAAATCTCATACTTGCTGTGGCAGACTGTACACTTCCATCATATATCAATCCCATGAAGATTTATAACTGAGGATATAATTCACAGCACCCTTTAAAGATTTTATCTCAAGGCTGCACCATCCTTGACTTTAAAATCATCCATGCAGATTGTATGGGTCAAAGATGTAATTACATCAAATTTTAATAAATCTTATGGCCTGTTCAAGGCAGAAAGAAGGCAAAGTTAGAGATACCATATTCAAGCATTGCAAAGTTTTCAGCTCAGCTTCTACATTAAAGCTTGGGCTAATCCTTAGTGAAAATACACTACTCATTATATCTTTCTGAGGTCATTATCATGGACAAGCTGCTGCTGAGCAGAAGGATTTCCCCATATTTTACATTTGAAAATCATTCCCAATAGCTCTTCTTTTCTGCACCGAATGTACAAGGAGAGAACACGGTTTTCTGTGATCTACATGCCCACAAGAGATACTGAGTGCTCTACAGGGGATGTTGTCTGCTGTTCCTGCAGAACGGGTTCATGTCCCATCACATCCCTCACTCTGGGCAGGCAGCAGGACCCAGAGAAAAGCAGCAGGGATGGCCTGTGCCACCATCAATCCCAGGAAAGGAGGGATATTCACTTGCTGCTGTGTGATTCACTTCTGAGCCTTCAGCTGCCTTGAACACAACATTTACATTTCTCTTTCTTTTCAAGCCCATTTCCCCGGTTAATAAACACTAGATCTTCTTTGATCAGTATTCAGTAAAATATCAGGCAGATGTGATCTTTTTGATGGCATTTTCTATATCTGTAAACAAAATATCAGCAAAAGGCTGAATCTGTTCTATCATCCAAGCAGAGAGGGGCATGGTTATTGATCTGGACGTTAGACTGCCATTTTATTATTGAAAGAAAGACTGATTATTTTTGTATCCAAACTGACAGAAGATATCAGTAAGAAACTTCCTATACTTAGTACAAATGCAGGCAAGCCTTCTTGCAGGGGTAGCATGTTGACCAATAGCAGAGTCATGACTTCCCTCATAGTTCTCTAATAGTCATTATCTGCCATTGAAAAACAGTTCATCAGTTTTAGATCAATAGAGCTGAAGTCAAATATATGGAGTGTCATAACTGAAACTAGAGATCAAATGCAGTTTTTAGGGTCTCCTATTTAATTGCTCAATAAAATACGCCACCCTCATTCTTCTAATTGCCTTCTGCCATCAGTGTACCAGAAGTGCCCATGTCTAATCTCTGTCTCTGGTTTTGATTTCACAGAACCACAGAATGAGTAAGGTTGGAAGGGACCACATCTGGTCCAATCTCCCTACTAAAGCAGGGTCATCCCAGAGCATATTGCATGGCATTGCTTGCTTTAGCTGGGCATTCATCATATCTAAGTTGTGCAGATGACATGAAGAAAAGGCCCTACCATAGAAGATGAAGTCTTCTAGCCATGCTGCAAAGACAACCAGAGATGATGGTAGTCTTTTGCTGTACACAGGAGACAATTTGTGTGTAGCTGGCAGGTTCTCTCTGCCTGAATGTGCTGCTCCCAAATATGCAGGTAGCCATGCAGTCTCTACAAAGCTTTTCTTCACTCTTGTAGCCCCTATACTAGTTTCATTGCCTTGCTCAGAATTTTATTTATCTGCCTTTCTATTTTTCTCAAAGGATTTGTATTTTTTACCAAAGCTCAAATAGGTTCCTTGATGGGTTTTAATAATAGCTACTTAAGGGATGTGAAGTCAAGTCTCCTACAAGAGTATCACTCTCATTTGATGTTCATTTATAGACCAAGGAGTAAATAAATCCCCAAGAGGCATTCAGGGATGCACTGTCAGCCATGCTGGTGAAATACCCTAGTCTCATCCTAGGTCATTTCAGCACTTACATTGTCAAGACCTCACATGAAATGAAAGAACTACTCTGAAAATAAGAAAATGCCATTGGACTAAGATTTTTTAAGTCTCTAAGTTTAGAGGGACACACAAAATCCAAGTCAAGGTCTTCAAAGCTTCTCCTTCTTGCTAGTTAATGGTTTAAGTTTCTGCAGGCAGAAAGCCAGACCAGCAGCATTTGTCAGACCACAGTACATTAAGGGTTATCCTTTATATGTCTGTGCTGCTGGCCAGGAGATGCTGTGTGTCTCCCTGAACTCAATTTCAAGGAATAGGCTAATTTCTTTAACTGATTCCTAATCTGAAAGATGCCTTCCTAGGAGTAATGAAGAGAAACAGTGCTTATGCCACACTTGCTTGGCTTATGGACTCCTGTTCACTGTCTTCACAGAAAGAAAGTGTAACAACACCTGAATTCCCTTGCCAGTGAGACATGGATGATAGATTCTCTACTCCTGCACGAAGATCAACCCACTAGTAACGAACGAACAGTTAAATCTGAATTCACATGAGGAGGGAGTTACACCACTGGGTAGGAAAAAGAATTGTGAAGTATTTGCAGACATCTTTGGCCCCTCCTGTGCTTGATGCTCATCATGGCCGATCAGACCAATATGGACAACAAATAGACCCCATTCCTGTCAGACAGCAGAAACAGTGGTGAGTAAATTCTACAAGCCCCTGTAAACAACAAGATTTCTGTTTATCAGACAGTGTCTTAGCACCAATCTGTGTGCAACAATCTGAGTGCCTTTGCTAGACACATTTCTGTCTGTACAATGGTGTGGTAATTTATCTGGGCATGGAGTTATTGAGACCCAGGACAGGAGCAAAGGACACAACCACAGAGGCTGTTATGAGCCACTCTGAATGTCCCTCATTCTCCAGTGGCTTCCCAGAAATTGTCCTTATCCTAACCCTCAAGTTATCAGTGGCTTTGCATATCTCAGAGATTTCCCATAGCTCCAGGATTAAGGTCATGCTCAAAATCTGTATCACAGGTGACAAGACACCTCATGTCACAAGGGCTTCCTGGGCAAGGGGCAGCACTTTCTCACTAACTTGAGCAAGATATTTCACTGCATAAAAGCCTCTGTGACAAATAGAGGCCAAATATAAGGTTGTGGCCATCCTTTTAGTATACATCCTTCTAAAACAAGCTGGAAGGTACTTAGGGATTATAGCTCAAAACCACATGCAAAACCTAAGAAAACAATGAGCTGTTTAATAGTAAAATGTCACTGCATAGTTGAGCACAATTCGTAGTAAAGCTGTCACGAGCTGCTGCCAGCTTATCCATTTGATTCTATTAAGCTGTTACTGTGGCAAATGTCACCCTTATTTGCTTTTCACGTGTCATCTTATTATAAACTTTTACTGAACTTTCAGCAAAACAGTGTTTATCTTCAGTTATTCATTGTGGCACAAAGGGTTCTAACCCCCAGATGAGGATCCCCAGCCACGGCTCACTTGTAAATAAATGCAAACTCAAACAACTGAAAGCCATTAAGAAGAAAGACAAAGTTTGCTTATTCTGCCGTGGCTACTTATAGTGCCTCTGTTCATTTCAAGAAATAACATTGCTACGTTATAGTTCAGAAGAGGTTGTAAATTAACCAGCACTGAACTGGATATATTCACAGTTAGCATTTGCCATTGCCAACCACATATAGATTTCCAATAAACGGGTCTCATTCATTGCAAAAATTAGATAATTGAAACTATCTATTTGCTTCAAGGCTGTGGTCTCAGAGGTGATGCTTGCATGTTGCCATGACAAGTAGGAGACAGCAGCCATAATTCACTTCCACAATGGTCTTTGCCCATTCTGTTTGTCAGTAATGAGAGCATTTTATGAGGTATTGGAGATCATGAGTCGAACTCTGCCCACAGTTATTCTGCCTGAGGAACACCCTTTTTCCCTTTTACCATCCTCACCTCAGCAGAGGTATTTAAAAATGATAAGAGAATAGAATCCTGTCAAAAACAGCAATCCCAAACCATTCTATTATCTTTTCCATGCTGCAGATTGCTAACTATCAATTGTTATGCAGGCTTGGAAATAAATACATTCGAACTAGTGGGAAATGTATAGCAAACACTGCCTAGCAAATTTTCATGCAGCCCTTTCCATTGAAGAATAACATATCTACTGAAGTACTAATTAAATGTCTTTGCCTGTCTGATTAAAATCTCAGGGTTGAAAATGTATATGTTGTGTCAGAGTGTGCAGTGAAGTCGAAGAGGTAAAGAAAGGTTCAACTGCTATAAGATGTTTGCATCAGCCACAGTCGTCAACAAACACAGAGATATAGGTGTATATCTCCAGTTTAGACAGAAAAAAAATCAGAAATGAGAAGTTTCCCACTCACAAAATCCCTCTTTATGATTTTCTCTCCATTCTCTTCAGCCAGTGCTATAACACATTAACTGACTCCTGGCTACAGTGAAAGTCCACTTAGTAATTGTTCCGAACCTGTACTCAACTGCATCATGAGGAAATGACTCTCCAGGATGGATCTCTCACTTGGTGCTATGCTGTTTTTTCAGAACAGTCATTGAGATTACACATTCCCTAACTGAAAATCACTCAAATATATACAGCAGCAGAAAATCTAATAGTTAGGAGGTTGGTGACTGGATGATCTGTCACCCATTTCCCAGATGCAGAGCTAGTCATGCACTGCTGTATGTTGTCACCTGACAAACTGCTGCTCCAATCCTTCTGAGGCGATTTATCAAATCTTGTCATTTTTCTGTTTCATGAAGTGATATGGAGACATTATTTAAACTGCATATCACTCACATGAAAACAAGATACATCTGCTACAAAATTATATCTGCAGTATTTCTCAGAAAATTTAAAACAAAGATAGCCAGAAATGTTTAAAGGAAAACTCTTCTCTCATTCTAATGCATGAATTGCTGGCAGCTGGACATGATTTGCACTAGGAAACCAAGAGGTAGAAGAAATTGGTTTGTGTTCCTACACTACCTGAGTTAGGAGCAAGGAGTCACTCCCAGGTCTCCCCTGTCACACGGACCTTCACTCTTGCACCAGAGCTGGACTCTCTCCTAGGAGGATTCTGCACATAGCCATTCATTTGGACACAGGAAGACCAGCTCATCTGTGAGGGTGGTGAGGCACAGGCTGAACCATACCTCGAAGTGTTCAAGGCCAGGCTGGATGGGCCTTTGAGCAACCTCATCAAGTGGAAGTTGTTCCTGCACATGGCAGCAGTTTTGAAACTAGATGATCTATAAGGTCCTTTCCAGCCCAAACCATTCCATGATTCTGTGATCTTTGAAAGAGAAAGCTCAGCTGTGAGATCTTCTTGGTGAACATACCTATGCATAGTGGAACAGCTGTGAGTAGAGATGTGGGGAGACCCTCAAGACATTCCCATGGTTGCAGATACACAAGAGCTGTATGAGGGCAAGCTGAAGACAAGAGAACTGAAGGGATTTTGGAGCCTTTTCTCACATCCTCAGGAAGCTCCATAATCACACAGATAACAGATGCACTGGACTGGATGTTTGCCTCAATCATTTCCATGTAAAGGAGAGTTTCAGCCCCATGCAGAAATGTTTCCAAAATAATCACATTTTTTCACATTTCTGTGTTTAAAAAGAAGTTTTATCCTACTACAGTGAGAAAATCAGCTTAAACCCCAACATCTCTGTCTGGCTGTTGTTTAGACAGCTGTCTGGTGGGTTCCCACAAACAGCCTTTGCTCAGCACTGGTGACATAACCTGAGTTCTGCAGGAAGGACATGCCAAAGCCAAAGCAAGAAAGAAGCAGGAGCAAGTGTGGAGCAGATTGAATTTTGTCCCTTCTTACTCAGGAATTGCTGCAGAGGCATCCCTAAAAACAGCCCACCTCCACTGCACTCAGAACAGAATTTTATGTAATCTGTGTTAATAAATATAGCTGCTCCAAAGGAATACTTCACCCTTATTATCACTTCTACTCCCAAAGGATGAGAATAAATGAGGGTGATGCTGGCAACTGCCCAAGCTAAAAGGGCAATATCACTCAAGAGATGCCATCAGCAGCCACAGTGGGAACATTTGACTGAGTAACTCAGAAGTACCAAGGCCTCTGCCTTTAAAATTGCTCTATACTTCATACATAATTTCAAGCCATGTTCTGCATCATTCATTTCATGATCAAAAATGATCTTTTTATTCTTACCAACAATATTTAAACTATGATGTACCTGCAGGGAAATACATGATTGCTCTGCAAAAGAACACTTCAAATATTGAAATTGGCAAGTCCTTTTTCCATAAGCCAAGAGATTTGTTTTACTTGTTAAAACTGAAATCTGCAATACTGAAAGAGAAGGATACATACAATTATAATTTATGGAGAGAGTATTCAGTAAACAGTGTGATTCAAGTCGTTTGTATGTGCTGCTTTAAATAACCATGCTTCAAACAGAACAAATGAAAAACTGGAATTCAAGTTGTGTTTTATTCCATACAATGACCATTCAAATAGAAAAATCTCTACTGATTACATTCATTTATGGGCCTTGGTAAGCATAAGAAACTATTTTAGCTAATTTATGAAGATTAGAATAGTCATGACTTATAGGAAACAATTTATATAAGCAGTTCTAAAATATACTTTTAAATTAGGAAAGAGAAAATTCTGGCAGTGGCTGAATTAGCAAAGAGAAGACACACAAGAGTATTGATTAAAATTTGCATAATATCTGCTTAATTAAAAAAGCAGTGTTATACATTGCAGCCGATAGATTAATCCACTTTTCAACCACTTTTAAAAGAATAACATAACTCTAGATCAGAAATATTTTTTCCTCCAAGCAATTTGCCAAATAAGGGGCTAAAATGTAAAATATTTTTTCCATTAGTTTTGGGTAATTGAAATGCAAAGTGCTAAGCACTTAATCTTTCCAGGCAGGAAAAGCTGCCTACTGTCAGATTTTATTAAGGCTTTTTGCTGCTCTTTGTATAGTCAATAACAAGTGTCTAAACCCAGGAAATGATGTAGAGGTAGTGTTCAAAGGTAAGGATATGATAAGGTGGTGTTTGCATTCAGGATAATATGAAAAAGTCCAACATGTACGCAGGAAGATTATTCTCCATGTCAACTAATTAGCATGTTTATTGGAAGCATTAATTATTCTGGCAGCCAAAGAGATTGTTAGGTATGTTAACCCCTCACATGCTCCTTTCCTACATGCTTTTCCAGGCAGACTGTTTATATGTTTATATTAATAAAGCAAAAAGAAAGAGTTCTTGCCAATTGTAACATGTGCTAGCAAGTTAAAAAATAAGTTCTACCAGGAATAAGTGAGTCTCAAAACAAATCAAAGACAACACAATTTTGATAAAAATTGGAACATCCTTGACACCTTCACAGATCTGGACTTCCATTTGAGCACATGGGGCTATCTACACTTCAGAAAGATGGATTAGATTTAAACCTACAGGTGAAAAACCAAAGCAGCCACCAAAGACAGGCACATGTCCATGCCCAATTGACATATACACAATGCAGCTTCCTGATATGGTCCAAAATGCAACTCCTGGAAGCCCAAAAGAGGAAATCTCACTGGCAGTCTGTGTCTGGTTCCAGTTCCTCTCCTACAGAGACGGGGTCCAGCAGTGTCTTTGGCTCTGGAGCTGGAACCTGCTTCATGCAAGAGCCTCCTGCCAAAAGTCTGCGTTGCCACATAGTGCGGCTGGGACTGCCAAAAGTGCTAGGGAGGGTTTGGGAGCTGATACCTAACCAAAACTAAATCCTGAGCAGATAAAAGCATTGTCAGGTTTGATGATTCTATCCCATGTGTAACACTTAAATAAGGGTTTGTTCATAAATTAAACTACTTGGCAGGTAGCATTGCTACTTATAGCAGCACTGCATTGCTAGAACCTGCCCCTTCCACACTGCCATTCTTGAGAACAGAAATTTTTAGAGACAATCATTCTCACTCTGCTGAAAATCACTGCTTGGAACAGCATTTTCCATCCTCAGCCTCACAAATCTGCTCTCTGCAGAAGAAAAAAAGGATTTTTTGTTTGTTTTTTTTCTAGTCTTTGTAGTGTGCCAGTGCACAGCTTTTTGGCAGAGGTACAAATATACCCTATTTTCTCCTATCTTTCTTCTTTCCCATTATTTCCTTTCCACTTTCTTTGCAATTTTTCTTTCTTTGCTTTCCTCTAGTGTTATTTTCCTTCTCTAACTTTCCTGTACTTTAACCATCCTATTCCCAGTTCTGTCTCTTCACACCCATATCTGACTTGATCTTTCCTGATTTCTCCTCACTTTCCCTTGCTGCTTCTCTGATTTCCAACTTTTCATTTCACCATTGCCTCAGAACTGAGGCCTTTCAGCAGACACTTCGCTCATTCTCCTTCTACTACATACATGCACAAAATCATGTTATTGACATGAATGCATATGCCATGAAAATTTGGTGCTTATTAATAGCTTGAAGTTGCTGAGCTCTGGTTGAGGCTTTTTTTACATCCCATTAAATGATTTTCTAAAGATTTCCTGTTAGTCCTGTGTCTGCACTACAGACCAGCAAGGTGAGAACCTTTGTCTATATACACTCTGGAAAACCTCAAATCTAGGGCCATCATGTAGCCTTTCTTTTCCTCAGGTCAGCTTCTCCTGGTTTCCTCTTCCTCTGAAAAACTAAACAGACGTGGATCTAATTATCAGTATCTCAGACCATCATTAGCAAAGTAGGCACAGAGTGAATTGAATATCACTTCAGGGAGATCATTACTTGAACAAAGCTCTTTAATGTACCTTTCATTGATATTGCACCTCCCAGCATTTTGCAAAAGCTCAATAATACACTTGTGAGGCTGAATAATTGGGGGTATGAAGAAAGAATTTTAGAATCTGCATGCAAAATAAAAAACCTAAGTCAAGATAAAATCCAAAGAACTGCAAAGTGACTTTGGTTGAGCTGATAATGGTTTATATCACGAAACAAAACCTGAGAGAGATGTTAACTGATTGCACAACCCCACACCAAGACAGCTCCTGGTCTGGTGTAAGGTGAACAGCACTCCAGTGAGTTCAGTCATCTTGTGTAAAACGTTACAACTCGAAGGCCATAATCTTGTAACTGTTTAGGGATGTAGGGATGAAGATAACCTGAGTTCGAAAATCCACTAGAGACTCATCTGCCCTTTTAGGTGCATCAAAATCTACAACCCTGGTATTAAATAAAGTGGTGTCACATACTAAATACAGCATTAAGGGTGACACTGTGTGGTTTCCAGACATCTCCCAATCACACTTTTGTGTAGTAGCAAAAACCGTCCAAAAAGAAATAATAACTAAAACAACTGGGATTAAAAAAAGAGGAACAAAGACAAAGAAGAGCAACGCCCAAAGAATACCAAACTGAGTAACTGAGTGCTTGCTGATAGATTTCTTTCACACTGTGGTGATTGAGTCAATTTGTTCTTAGCATGAAAATATACCTTTTGTATGAGATAACTGAAGTTGCCTACAAAGCAGGTTCTTTCTCATGGGAAGAAAAGGGGATCCATGCCAACAATGATGAACTTCAGCCAAAATAAGAGCGGAGGAGAAATATCAAAGGGTAAAATAAATTGCTGCAAAAATTATTGGTTTGATATTTAAAATTGCTGAGCATCTGCAAGTGCCATTTAAGTCACAGGGAGCTAAAGGCACTGACAACCTTTGTAAATCAGGCTGGATAAGTGGCAGGACCAATAACAAGCCAGGCTTACCGAAGAGATTTCATAAGCCAATGATGTGAAATAAGAGTTCTCACTTGAGCTTAGTGGTACAAGACAATAATAAAGCTTAAGAAGAAAGCTCTTACAATCCACGATGCAAACATTTACCAATTTACTTTTTGTGTTTTCTCTTAAAAAGGACTCATTTTCTCTGTCATGTTTCTGATAAGGAAAGCATTTCAGTGACAAGTACAGGATTATATGCAAACCAAACCTGTAAAAACAAATCAGTATTCAAGACAGAAATTTTAGTAAGAATATGTGTGTCAATGCTTGCCTCAGTGGTCTTTTACTTTGAACTTTGATTTTTTCAAGAATAGACTGAAAATAAAGAAGTAAAAAGATATCTTCAAAATCCTTTGACACTGGCATGCTTAGGCTTACAAAGCTACAGAGACAGTAGATCAGGCTGAACTTTTATTCTCACCTTTCCCAAACCAGAAAACAATATCAAAGAATTTCATTTTTTCTCAAGAATAAAGGACTGGAGGGTATCACCTGATATTTCTCTGCTTAGGGCTAGGATGTTTTAGCTGTGGCTTTCATAAAAAGTTCTCAAAACTGGAGTGATAGTGGCCATATTGACATTTTAACAAATATGTACAGTTCTTTTGGGGGGAATAAGAGGGAAACTTTTATCAAAATGTGAGCAAGTCTTCCCTTTGGCAGGTGGGAAGAAGGTATTTCTAAGATGAAGTCATCAGTTGGCAAGAAGCATCTTAGCACATGTGAATGTGTATATTCTCAAAATGAGTATGGTTTTACCCTCCAGATTTTCTACAAGGTGCTCTTCTGAGACCACCAATTTCCTTTGCAGCAAGTGTGGTCATTTTAAAATTAACTTGATTGGATTATGGTCTGTCTATTTCCTTCAAAAGAATCACAAAGCTTAATCAGACACTTACTTCTCCACATATAAAAAGCAAATGGACTCACTGGAGTCAGGTCAAAGTCTCTGCTCAGTTAGACCTTGGGTCAGAGGAAGGTCCCATAACCTGAGACATCTAACACCTGCACTGGAGAGGGTTCATCAGCCCACCTGGATATCAGTATTTCCACTGGAAATACTTCACTCCTGGTCAACACTCTCCTACTAAAAGTACTGGCAATACCAGGAAAAGATCAGAAGAAATTTCTTCAGCCCCAGGAAAAATTTGCATTTTCTCACGCAATTAATATTCTCTGCAGCATATCAGCCATGTGTTGGCCAATGGCTGAATAACAACTCCCTCCTTTTGCAGGAGCTGAGGTCAACAGGGTGGCAAGGAGGGGACAGTCAGCTTTAGACAGTAAATTATCTGCTTGATCAGATGTCAGAGGAGAAAGCTGCCCTGTGGGCATGATGTACCTTCCTGGAGCCTGCTTCTCCCCAGGCCTGCAGGCAAAGACAGGGGTGAAGGCAGTTTTAGCCTTGCTCCTTGATGTCTTCTTTCATGGGACATCCATTGCATCCTCACCATACCCCATCAGTGACCCTGTAGGAATCCCCTACACGTTTCAGGCCTCCTGACTCCTGCTTGTTTGCCTCATTGCCAGCCCAGCACAGGCAAGGAGACTTTGCTCACACCATCTGGGTCCTCTGCCCCTGTCATAGCCCCAGAGTAATGTCCCCTGCCCAATGCACACAGAGGACAGATGTAAATGTGCAGACAGCAGCAGCTCAGAAGAGGTTCCCCTTGTCTATCCTAATCAGAAGATGAATCACACAGGGATAGAAGCAATCTAGATACTGGTCCATGAAACAGATGAAAACAGCAGTGCTAGCACCACCTACAAAGTCCCTTTTCCTCAGGTGTGTAAGCAAGATGGCCTCAGAAGCTGCTGGAGCAGCCATGGCATCTCTCACCTTCGGAGGTACCTCCAGTCAAAAGGTGCTCAGAAATCTGGAGAAGTCATGGGCTCTCTCCTGACATCACCTGCAAAGGGAAGCCACAAAACTTGATATGATTGCCATGCAGGCTGCTTTTCTGAAGAGTTTAGGGCATTTTTCTACTGGATGGCCCCATCCCAAGTGTTTGAACATCTCTTTGCCTCCAGACCATAATGTTTTCACTTCTATGGACATCTCTCAGCAAGTACAGATTTATGAAGAACAGCATAAAATGCTAAAATCTTTGGGAACATCGAACTAACAGTGAAGAATTTCAGTATTCTCTGAAATTAAATCCCAGGCAACTGCTTTGAAAATCGTTGCAGTCTTAGGAGCAGTGAAAATGATTTTAGGAGCATTCATCAGGAAGACTAAATATGTTCATTTTCTTTAATGACACAAAGGCCACTGCAAATGGTTGCGTCTTCTGTCATTGAATACACCAAGTAGATCTGACTACTGAGATGGCATTAAATTAGAACTGCTCCTGTTGAAAACTGTCTCAAATTGCCCCATTTTTTCGTAAGGAGAAAAAAATGTTTTTGTTCCTTCCTGTAATTTGTCAGAGCCACACAAATCTATTACATGGCTTGACACTTTTTTGAAGAGTAATTTCTGAGAGAATTCATAAGGGAAAGATGAATCCACGTTTCAAGATACAAAGAGACATCTCAGTGAAATATTGTGCAGATCGTCATCCACACCCACACAACTAAGTGGACATTTTCCCTCATTCTATACAAACTATTTGTAACAATCTTCCCCTGTTTTCCATTCCCAAACCCCTTAGAAGAACTCGCTAGGGGATAAGAGGATTTGCTGCTCCCAGCCACAGGTTTTCCAGAAGCCTGTTCTACCCTGCACAAGTCAAACTCCCCCCAGTACTACGGGAGCCAGCATGGAAAGGGAGAAACGTGGCAGCCTCTGATACAAGATGCCACCAGTTCTCAGAAATTACTCTCTGACTGCAGAAAAACACTGTCTGAAAAATATGGG
>NW_008650357.1:49161-50942 GCF_000695815.1 Acanthisitta chloris
TACCACAGTTGTTCTCTGCTATTATATTTTCTGAGGTATAAAGTTAGGTTTCTAAACTATAAAGCTGGGGATTTAGGCCTCACCCATTGTTTTCTCACCACCTTCCATCTCTTCAAGGATTTCAATTGTTTGAGAGAAATTCACCTTGGACATGATGTTTTTCAAGTCCTGAATGCACTAACAGATTTACTTCCTTATAAGTACAGGCTGATTTTGATGCACCAAATTTAATATGTTGCTCCAGGTTACAAGACCTGGTATCACAGTATCACTTCATCCATCAGTGATGACACTGTGCAGTTATACTAGGGCAAGAGAGATAAACTTCTAATCACTTTGTGTTAAAGAGACTGCCTTCCCCTCTTCCTTCCAGGTTAGCTAAATACTTGTTTCCTCATGGCTTGGCTCAAGACTTTGAACATGAAAAACTTGGCAGATTCACACTGTTCTAGGATTATTGAAACTTTGGGGTCACATCTGCTGTTAATGCACGATGCTTGCTTTGATTTTTATGATCAGAGGGGATATATTCATTTATACTCTTTTGCCTGTCTTAGAAATATCATCAGAAGTGCCAAGAGAATTAGGTCATATTTCTTTTGGAATACTCAGTGTCCATTATAAGAATGACAAGAGACAGAGTAGTCTCCAGTGAATCCTATTTGATGTAAATTGAGAGGAACTGCGTGTTAAAGTGATACACAACATTGTGTCTGAACTCTACAGAATCAAAATATAAAACAAACTTAGCTTCTCTTTGTGCTCACCTTTGATGTGCCTCATTATTGGCAATGGGAGTTCAACACAAGGATAATTTAGATGCCATCCAATAGACTGGGACACAAACTAACAGCTCTTTCAATTGGCAGTTTTCTACAAAGCCTTGTAAGGGTCAGTGCAATAAACATGTTTTTGTATCTAAAGCATTAAAATTTCCCTGGGTTTCAGCTGTGAACACTTCCAGTTCTGAAGTTCTGCCAAACTGACCCATGAGGGTTCTCTACAGATCCCAACAAGACTTGAGACAGTACAGTAGTCTTCTTGCAGCAAAGTCCTGTGAACAGAGAACTGATTTGCATATATGGTTAGTTTTTGTGGCCACATTGGCTATAGGTAGCCTTTTCTCACAGAGGGGCTCCCTGTGCTGGATGTTCTGCACAGCAGTGAGGAGTGAGTAGGTCACAAGGTCACAGAAGAAGGAGAGGAAGGAGAAGCTCCAGGCTCTGGAACTGGTATTTCCCTGCATCCTGTGAAGTGGACCACACTGGAGCAGATATCTACACTGCAGCCCATGGAGGACCCCAGGCCAGAGCAGGTGAATATTCCCTGAAGCCACTGTGGCTGTAGAGAGACCATGATGGAGCAGGTGCTCCTGACAGGAACTGCATCCCAGCTCCAGACTAAATTCATTTTCCACAAGTCGAGTCTGTTTGCCCATGTCAGTAATTGCTGAGTCATACCTCCATTTTTATTTTGGCCCATAAGTGTTTTCATCCAATTTTCTTCCCTGGCCAGCTGTGGAGGGAAAGTGAGAGAGAAGCTGGGTGGGAGTCTGGCAGCCAGACAAGGTCAATCCACCACAATCCTCTTCCAGGTAATTCAGTGGTTTGATTTGTGAGGGCACCGTGTTCCTTAAATATACCAAGAACACCCTGTACACATTCTTGGGTGTTTTCTTCATTAAGGGAGACTGAAAGAGAAGCCAGAAGGTGTCAGGTAGAGTAACGGGACCAGCTCTTGAAATAAATTATTAAAAGATTTGTAAATTTTATGCTCTTTCC